>NW_026610705.1:0-186374 GCF_029499605.1 Hyla sarda
CAGGCATGTCCTCTATGCTTACAGCTTCCCGTGGGTGTTGGTTTGATACCGTTTGGGGACAGCCAAGGAGGCATCTGCAGGCAACAAAGGTAGGTGTGTGCTTGTGTGTGTGTTTCCTATGCAGATCCTAAGCCCAGTGTCACATGCAAGTAGGAGGAGTAAGAAGGGTTCCTGGCAAATCCGGGTTATGGATTGCATTTAAAAAGGCCCCGTGGGAGTGCAATGGGCCCCTGTCTTGCTGCTTAGCAATAATGGTATGGGTTTAGGTTCTGCTGTGTGTACTGGTGGTTGACTGCCCCCCAGCCCAGAGTGTGCATGGAAAATTGTCTGGCAGCCTCCCTGACAGCAAGCAGTGATAGTGCCCATGAAGGGGACCTTGTTGGGCCCGCCCCTTTCACGGTTATCGCTTCTCGGCCTTTTGGCTAAGATCAAGTGTAGTATCTGTTCTTATCAGTTTAATATCTGATACGTCCCCTATCTGGGGACCATATATTAAATGGATTTTTGAGAACGGGGGCCGATTTCGAAGCTTGCTTCCGTCGCCCTATGCATTGACCCGATATGGCAGTATCTTCGGGTACAGTGCACCACCCCCTTACAGGGTTAAAAAGAAAGATTCCTACTTTCATTGCTACCTGCTTGCTGGCTAGCCAGCTAGCCAGCCCTGTGGGCCTTGCTGCTGCTGCAGCCAAAAAACAAAAGGTGGTGCTGCTGCTGCTTCTGCTGCTTCTGCTTCTGCTTGTGTCTGGCCCCTGTTGGAGCGTCCAGGCACAGGACTTCTGCTGCTGCTGACTAAATGGCCTCCTTAATTGGATCATTTGAGTAGCCAGCACACCTGTGCAGGTAGGGCATGACATGATAGGCAGCTGCCTTGATAGCGGGTGGGTGCTGAATGTTCCTAATTGACAAAATAAGATTAATGCTTATGAAGAAATATAAAATCTCATCCCTTCCCCAATATCGCGCCACACCCCTACCCCTTAATTCCCTGGTTGAACGTGATGGACATATGTCTTTTTTCGACCGTACTAACTATGTAACTATGTAACATAACATGGGGGGGGGGGGGGGGTCTCCTGGCTGTTCACACAGGTGTGTCATTGCTGTACATTGACCATGCATTGCTTCTGTGGTATTGCAAAGGCAAAGACAAATGCTTCCAGCCATCCATTGCACTAATGGATTGGTCATCAGCTGGCTGTCTATGTCCCGCATCAATATAGACCAAAGTACAGAGGGTTAGGCTATGCTATTGTGCACCTACCTGATGCATCAGAAGGTGCGAGGCCCTTGCTAAATTCTGTGCACAGACTTTGAGATCTATGCTTTAGACTGTATCTAAACCTGCTCCAACATGGACTGACATTCTGGCCTACTTTCAGCCGATGCGACTTGTCTGTCGCTGAACAGTCGCTTTTTATGTATTCAGCACCTATGTATAATGTTGTAAAAATGCTCTAGAAGCTAAAGTCGCAGAAATGTCACACATATTTGGCCTGCAACTTTCTGTGCGACAAATTCAGACAGGAAAAATCAGTATAAATCCTTAGAAAATTATCCCCCAGTGTCTCCATCTGCTGGCGGTATTGAATAAGCATTGCTGCACTGATGGGGTATGCATTAGACGAAAAAAAAGAAGAAAAAGAAGAATAATACGCCCAGAAAAGAGGCGAAAAGGAGAAAAACGTAAAAAAACGTGAAAAAAAAGTAAGAGGAAGAGAAGGGAAAAAAAGGTGGAAATGGGTTTAAAAGTGATTTCGGCGGAGAAATATATATATATATATATATATATATATATATATATATATATATATACGCGCACACACACACATAGATATAAACGTATTCTCCGTTGAGATATGTGCAGCCGCTGCTGTGTCCAGGCCCAGGAGCCTTAGCACTGTGCTGTGATGTCACTCAATACCACTGACATCACTAGGTGTAAACAACATCTCTCCTTTGCTGTGTATGTGACTATGGAGCTGTTTGGTGATGTCGTCTATTACGGCCTTCATAGAAGCAACAGGAGATTGTTGCATCCATCTTGAACCCTCAGAACTACAGTGCTATGATGTCACTCACTTCCACAGGCCTTGCAGAGTGTAAACAACAACAACCCAGCTTTGTTGTGTATGTAACCAAAGGGATTTGTGATGTCACCTAGAACCTTCACAGCAGCGACAGCTTTATGAGGAGCATCAGCACTGCTCTGCCTGAGCAGAACCATCACCGCCATAGGTTGTCAAATAACCCGGATTTAACCCACACAGGTAAGTCCAATGGGGTGCAGGCATGTCCTCTATGCTTACAGCTTCCCGTGGGTGTTGGTTTGATACCGTTTGGGGACAGCCAAGGAGGCATCTGCAGGCAACAAAGGTAGGTGTGTGCTTGTGTGTGTGTTTCCTATGCAGATCCTAAGCCCAGTGTCACATGCAAGTAGGAGGAGTAAGAAGGGTTCCTGGCAAATCCGGGTTATGGATTGCATTTAAAAAGGCCCCGTGGGAGTGCAATGGGCCCCTGTCTTGCTGCTTAGCAATAATGGTATGGGTTTAGGTTCTGCTGTGTGTACTGGTGGTTGACTGCCCCCCAGCCCAGAGTGTGCATGGAAAATTGTCTGGCAGCCTCCCTGACAGCAAGCAGTGATAGTGCCCATGAAGGGGACCTTGTTGGGCCCGCCCCTTTCACGGTTATCGCTTCTCGGCCTTTTGGCTAAGATCAAGTGTAGTATCTGTTCTTATCAGTTTAATATCTGATACGTCCCCTATCTGGGGACCATATATTAAATGGATTTTTGAGAACGGGGGCCGATTTCGAAGCTTGCTTCCGTCGCCCTATGCATTGACCCGATATGGCAGTATCTTCGGGTACAGTGCACCACCCCCTTACAGGGTTAAAAAGAAAGATTCCTACTTTCATTGCTACCTGCTTGCTGGCTAGCCAGCTAGCCAGCCCTGTGGGCCTTGCTGCTGCTGCAGCCAAAAAACAAAAGGTGGTGCTGCTGCTGCTTCTGCTGCTTCTGCTTCTGCTTGTGTCTGGCCCCTGTTGGAGCGTCCAGGCACAGGACTTCTGCTGCTGCTGACTAAATGGCCTCCTTAATTGGATCATTTGAGTAGCCAGCACACCTGTGCAGGTAGGGCATGACATGATAGGCAGCTGCCTTGATAGCGGGTGGGTGCTGAATGTTCCTAATTGACAAAATAAGATTAATGCTTATGAAGAAATATAAAATCTCATCCCTTCCCCAATATCGCGCCACACCCCTACCCCTTAATTCCCTGGTTGAACGTGATGGACATATGTCTTTTTTCGACCGTACTAACTATGTAACTATGTAACATAACATGGGGGGGGGGGGGGGGGGTCTCCTGGCTGTTCACACAGGTGTGTCATTGCTGTACATTGACCATGCATTGCTTCTGTGGTATTGCAAAGGCAAAGACAAATGCTTCCAGCCATCCATTGCACTAATGGATTGGTCATCAGCTGGCTGTCTATGTCCCGCATCAATATAGACCAAAGTACAGAGGGTTAGGCTATGCTATTGTGCACCTACCTGATGCATCAGAAGGTGCGAGGCCCTTGCTAAATTCTGTGCACAGACTTTGAGATCTATGCTTTAGACTGTATCTAAACCTGCTCCAACATGGACTGACATTCTGGCCTACTTTCAGCCGATGCGACTTGTCTGTCGCTGAACAGTCGCTTTTTATGTATTCAGCACCTATGTATAATGTTGTAAAAATGCTCTAGAAGCTAAAGTCGCAGAAATGTCACACATATTTGGCCTGCAACTTTCTGTGCGACAAATTCAGACAGGAAAAATCAGTATAAATCCTTAGAAAATTATCCCCCAGTGTCTCCATCTGCTGGCGGTATTGAATAAGCATTGCTGCACTGATGGGGTATGCATTAGACGAAAAAAAAGAAGAAAAAGAAGAATAATACGCCCAGAAAAGAGGCGAAAAGGAGAAAAACGTAAAAAAACGTGAAAAAAAAGTAAGAGGAAGAGAAGGGAAAAAAAGGTGGAAATGGGTTTAAAAGTGATTTCGGCGGAGAAATATATATATATATATATATATATATATATATATATATATATATATGCGCACACACACACATAGATATAAACGTATTCTCCGTTGAGATATTGCAGCCGCTGCTGTGTCCAGGCCCAGGAGCCTTAGCACTGTGCTGTGATGTCACTCAATACCACTGACATCACTAGGTGTAAACAACATCTCTCCTTTGCTGTGTATGTGACTATGGAGCTGTTTGGTGATGTCGTCTATTACGGCCTTCATAGAAGCAACAGGAGATTGTTGCATCCATCTTGAACCCTCAGAACTACAGTGCTATGATGTCACTCACTTCCACAGGCCTTGCAGAGTGTAAACAACAACAACCCAGCTTTGTTGTGTATGTAACCAAAGGGATTTGTGATGTCACCTAGAACCTTCACAGCAGCGACAGCTTTATGAGGAGCATCAGCACTGCTCTGCTCTGAGCAGAACCATCACCGCCATAGGTTGTCAAATAACCCGGATTTAACCCACACAGGTAAGTCCAATGGGGTGCAGGCATGTCCTCTATGCTTACAGCTTCCCGTGGGTGTTGGTTTGATACCGTTTGGGGACAGCCAAGGAGGCATCTGCAGGCAACAAAGGTAGGTGTGTGCTTGTGTGTGTGTTTCCTATGCAGATCCTAAGCCCAGTGTCACATGCAAGTAGGAGGAGTAAGAAGGGTTCCTGGCAAATCCGGGTTATGGATTGCATTTAAAAAGGCCCCGTGGGAGTGCAATGGGCCCCTGTCTTGCTGCTTAGCAATAATGGTATGGGTTTAGGTTCTGCTGTGTGTACTGGTGGTTGACTGCCCCCCAGCCCAGAGTGTGCATGGAAAATTGTCTGGCAGCCTCCCTGACAGCAAGCAGTGATAGTGCCCATGAAGGGGACCTTGTTGGGCCCGCCCCTTTCACGGTTATCGCTTCTCGGCCTTTTGGCTAAGATCAAGTGTAGTATCTGTTCTTATCAGTTTAATATCTGATACGTCCCCTATCTGGGGACCATATATTAAATGGATTTTTGAGAACGGGGGCCGATTTCGAAGCTTGCTTCCGTCGCCCTATGCATTGACCCGATATGGCAGTATCTTCGGGTACAGTGCACCACCCCCTTACAGGGTTAAAAAGAAAGATTCCTACTTTCATTGCTACCTGCTTGCTGGCTAGCCAGCTAGCCAGCCCTGTGGGCCTTGCTGCTGCTGCAGCCAAAAAACAAAAGGTGGTGCTGCTGCTGCTTCTGCTGCTTCTGCTTCTGCTTGTGTCTGGCCCCTGTTGGAGCGTCCAGGCACAGGACTTCTGCTGCTGCTGACTAAATGGCCTCCTTAATTGGATCATTTGAGTAGCCAGCACACCTGTGCAGGTAGGGCATGACATGATAGGCAGCTGCCTTGATAGCGGGTGGGTGCTGAATGTTCCTAATTGACAAAATAAGATTAATGCTTATGAAGAAATATAAAATCTCATCCCTTCCCCAATATCGCGCCACACCCCTACCCCTTAATTCCCTGGTTGAACGTGATGGACATATGTCTTTTTTCGACCGTACTAACTATGTAACTATGTAACATAACATGGGGGGGGGGGGGGTCTCCTGGCTGTTCACACAGGTGTGTCATTGCTGTACATTGACCATGCATTGCTTCTGTGGTATTGCAAAGGCAAAGACAAATGCTTCCAGCCATCCATTGCACTAATGGATTGGTCATCAGCTGGCTGTCTATGTCCCGCATCAATATAGACCAAAGTACAGAGGGTTAGGCTATGCTATTGTGCACCTACCTGATGCATCAGAAGGTGCGAGGCCCTTGCTAAATTCTGTGCACAGACTTTGAGATCTATGCTTTAGACTGTATCTAAACCTGCTCCAACATGGACTGACATTCTGGCCTACTTTCAGCCGATGCAACTTGTCTGTCGCTGAACAGTCGCTTTTTATGTATTCAGCACCTATGTATAATGTTGTAAAAATGCTCTAGAAGCTAAAGTCGCAGAAATGTCACACATATTTGGCCTGCAACTTTCTGTGCGACAAATTCAGACAGGAAAAATCAGTATAAATCCTTAGAAAATTATCCCCCAGTGTCTCCATCTGCTGGCGGTATTGAATAAGCATTGCTGCACTGATGGGGTATGCATTAGACGAAAAAAAAGAAGAAAAAGAAGAATAATACGCCCAGAAAAGAGGCGAAAAGGAGAAAAACGTAAAAAAACGTGAAAAAAAAGTAAGAGGAAGAGAAGGGAAAAAAAGGTGGAAATGGGTTTAAAAGTGATTTCGGCGGAGAAATATATATATATATATATATATATATATATATATATATATATATATGCGCACACACACACATAGATATAAACGTATTCTCCGTTGAGATATTGCAGCCGCTGCTGTGTCCAGGCCCAGGAGCCTTAGCACTGTGCTGTGATGTCACTCAATACCACTGACATCACTAGGTGTAAACAACATCTCTCCTTTGCTGTGTATGTGACTATGGAGCTGTTTGGTGATGTCGTCTATTACGGCCTTCATAGAAGCAACAGGAGATTGTTGCATCCATCTTGAACCCTCAGAACTACAGTGCTATGATGTCACTCACTTCCACAGGCCTTGCAGAGTGTAAACAACAACAACCCAGCTTTGTTGTGTATGTAACCAAAGGGATTTGTGATGTCACCTAGAACCTTCACAGCAGCGACAGCTTTATGAGGAGCATCAGCACTGCTCTGCCTGAGCAGAACCATCACCGCCATAGGTTGTCAAATAACCCGGATTTAACCCACACAGGTAAGTCCAATGGGGTGCAGGCATGTCCTCTATGCTTACAGCTTCCCGTGGGTGTTGGTTTGATACCGTTTGGGGACAGCCAAGGAGGCATCTGCAGGCAACAAAGGTAGGTGTGTGCTTGTGTGTGTGTTTCCTATGCAGATCCTAAGCCCAGTGTCACATGCAAGTAGGAGGAGTAAGAAGGGTTCCTGGCAAATCCGGGTTATGGATTGCATTTAAAAAGGCCCCGTGGGAGTGCAATGGGCCCCTGTCTTGCTGCTTAGCAATAATGGTATGGGTTTAGGTTCTGCTGTGTGTACTGGTGGTTGACTGCCCCCCAGCCCAGAGTGTGCATGGAAAATTGTCTGGCAGCCTCCCTGACAGCAAGCAGTGATAGTGCCCATGAAGGGGACCTTGTTGGGCCCGCCCCTTTCACGGTTATCGCTTCTCGGCCTTTTGGCTAAGATCAAGTGTAGTATCTGTTCTTATCAGTTTAATATCTGATACGTCCCCTATCTGGGGACCATATATTAAATGGATTTTTGAGAACGGGGGCCGATTTCGAAGCTTGCTTCCGTCGCCCTATGCATTGACCCGATATGGCAGTATCTTCGGGTACAGTGCACCACCCCCTTACAGGGTTAAAAAGAAAGATTCCTACTTTCATTGCTACCTGCTTGCTGGCTAGCCAGCTAGCCAGCCCTGTGGGCCTTGCTGCTGCTGCAGCCAAAAAACAAAAGGTGGTGCTGCTGCTGCTTCTGCTGCTTCTGCTTCTGCTTGTGTCTGGCCCCTGTTGGAGCGTCCAGGCACAGGACTTCTGCTGCTGCTGACTAAATGGCCTCCTTAATTGGATCATTTGAGTAGCCAGCACACCTGTGCAGGTAGGGCATGACATGATAGGCAGCTGCCTTGATAGCGGGTGGGTGCTGAATGTTCCTAATTGACAAAATAAGATTAATGCTTATGAAGAAATATAAAATATCATCCCTTCCCCAATATCGCGCCACACCCCTACCCCTTAATTCCCTGGTTGAACGTGATGGACATATGTCTTTTTTCGACCGTACTAACTATGTAACTATGTAACATAACATGGGGGGGGGGGGGGGGGTCTCCTGGCTGTTCACACAGGTGTGTCATTGCTGTACATTGACCATGCATTGCTTCTGTGGTATTGCAAAGGCAAAGACAAATGCTTCCAGCCATCCATTGCACTAATGGATTGGTCATCAGCTGGCTGTCTATGTCCCGCATCAATATAGACCAAAGTACAGAGGGTTAGGCTATGCTATTGTGCACCTACCTGATGCATCAGAAGGTGCGAGGCCCTTGCTAAATTCTGTGCACAGACTTTGAGATCTATGCTTTAGACTGTATCTAAACCTGCTCCAACATGGACTGACATTCTGGCCTACTTTCAGCCGATGCGACTTGTCTGTCGCTGAACAGTCGCTTTTTATGTATTCAGCACCTATGTATAATGTTGTAAAAATGCTCTAGAAGCTAAAGTCGCAGAAATGTCACACATATTTGGCCTGCAACTTTCTGTGCGACAAATTCAGACAGGAAAAATCAGTATAAATCCTTAGAAAATTATCCCCCAGTGTCTCCATCTGCTGGCGGTATTGAATAAGCATTGCTGCACTGATGGGGTATGCATTAGACGAAAAAAAAGAAGAAAAAGAAGAATAATACGCCCAGAAAAGAGGCGAAAAGGAGAAAAACGTAAAAAAACGTGAAAAAAAAGTAAGAGGAAGAGAAGGGAAAAAAAGGTGGAAATGGGTTTAAAAGTGATTTCGGCGGAGAAATATATATATATATATATATATATATATATATATATATATATATATATATATATGCGCACACACACACATAGATATAAACGTATTCTCCGTTGAGATATTGCAGCCGCTGCTGTGTCCAGGCCCAGGAGCCTTAGCACTGTGCTGTGATGTCACTCAATACCACTGACATCACTAGGTGTAAACAACATCTCTCCTTTGCTGTGTATGTGACTATGGAGCTGTTTGGTGATGTCGTCTATTACGGCCTTCATAGAAGCAACAGGAGATTGTTGCATCCATCTTGAACCCTCAGAACTACAGTGCTATGATGTCACTCACTTCCACAGGCCTTGCAGAGTGTAAACAACAACAACCCAGCTTTGTTGTGTATGTAACCAAAGGGATTTGTGATGTCACCTAGAACCTTCACAGCAGCGACAGCTTTATGAGGAGCATCAGCACTGCTCTGCCTGAGCAGAACCATCACCGCCATAGGTTGTCAAATAACCCGGATTTAACCCACACAGGTAAGTCCAATGGGGTGCAGGCATGTCCTCTATGCTTACAGCTTCCCGTGGGTGTTGGTTTGATACCGTTTGGGGACAGCCAAGGAGGCATCTGCAGGCAACAAAGGTAGGTGTGTGCTTGTGTGTGTGTTTCCTATGCAGATCCTAAGCCCAGTGTCACATGCAAGTAGGAGGAGTAAGAAGGGTTCCTGGCAAATCCGGGTTATGGATTGCATTTAAAAAGGCCCCGTGGGAGTGCAATGGGCCCCTGTCTTGCTGCTTAGCAATAATGGTATGGGTTTAGGTTCTGCTGTGTGTACTGGTGGTTGACTGCCCCCCAGCCCAGAGTGTGCATGGAAAATTGTCTGGCAGCCTCCCTGACAGCAAGCAGTGATAGTGCCCATGAAGGGGACCTTGTTGGGCCCGCCCCTTTCACGGTTATCGCTTCTCGGCCTTTTGGCTAAGATCAAGTGTAGTATCTGTTCTTATCAGTTTAATATCTGATACGTCCCCTATCTGGGGACCATATATTAAATGGATTTTTGAGAACGGGGGCCGATTTCGAAGCTTGCTTCCGTCGCCCTATGCATTGACCCGATATGGCAGTATCTTCGGGTACAGTGCACCACCCCCTTACAGGGTTAAAAAGAAAGATTCCTACTTTCATTGCTACCTGCTTGCTGGCTAGCCAGCTAGCCAGCCCTGTGGGCCTTGCTGCTGCTGCAGCCAAAAAACAAAAGGTGGTGCTGCTTCTGCTGCTTCTGCTTCTGCTTGTGTCTGGCCCCTGTTGGAGCGTCCAGGCACAGGACTTCTGCTGCTGCTGACTAAATGGCCTCCTTAATTGGATCATTTGAGTAGCCAGCACACCTGTGCAGGTAGGGCATGACATGATAGGCAGCTGCCTTGATAGCGGGTGGGTGCTGAATGTTCCTAATTGACAAAATAAGATTAATGCTTATGAAGAAATATAAAATCTCATCCCTTCCCCAATATCGCGCCACACCCCTACCCCTTAATTCCCTGGTTGAACGTGATGGACATATGTCTTTTTTCGACCGTACTAACTATGTAACTATGTAACATAACATGGGGGGGGGGGGGGGTCTCCTGGCTGTTCACACAGGTGTGTCATTGCTGTACATTGACCATGCATTGCTTCTGTGGTATTGCAAAGGCAAAGACAAATGCTTCCAGCCATCCATTGCACTAATGGATTGGTCATCAGCTGGCTGTCTATGTCCCGCATCAATATAGACCAAAGTACAGAGGGTTAGGCTATGCTATTGTGCACCTACCTGATGCATCAGAAGGTGCGAGGCCCTTGCTAAATTCTGTGCACAGACTTTGAGATCTATGCTTTAGACTGTATCTAAACCTGCTCCAACATGGACTGACATTCTGGCCTACTTTCAGCCGATGCGACTTGTCTGTCGCTGAACAGTCGCTTTTTATGTATTCAGCACCTATGTATAATGTTGTAAAAATGCTCTAGAAGCTAAAGTCGCAGAAATGTCACACATATTTGGCCTGCAACTTTCTGTGCGACAAATTCAGACAGGAAAAATCAGTATAAATCCTTAGAAAATTATCCCCCAGTGTCTCCATCTGCTGGCGGTATTGAATAAGCATTGCTGCACTGATGGGGTATGCATTAGACGAAAAAAAAGAAGAAAAAGAAGAATAATACGCCCAGAAAAGAGGCGAAAAGGAGAAAAACGTAAAAAAACGTGAAAAAAAAGTAAGAGGAAGAGAAGGGAAAAAAAGGTGGAAATGGGTTTAAAAGTGATTTCGGCGGAGAAATATATATATATATATATATATATATATATATATATATATGCGCACACACACACATAGATATAAACGTATTCTCCGTTGAGATATTGCAGCCGCTGCTGTGTCCAGGCCCAGGAGCCTTAGCACTGTGCTGTGATGTCACTCAATACCACTGACATCACTAGGTGTAAACAACATCTCTCCTTTGCTGTGTATGTGACTATGGAGCTGTTTGGTGATGTCGTCTATTACGGCCTTCATAGAAGCAACAGGAGATTGTTGCATCCATCTTGAACCCTCAGAACTACAGTGCTATGATGTCACTCACTTCCACAGGCCTTGCAGAGTGTAAACAACAACAACCCAGCTTTGTTGTGTATGTAACCAAAGGGATTTGTGATGTCACCTAGAACCTTCACAGCAGCGACAGCTTTATGAGGAGCATCAGCACTGCTCTGCCTGAGCAGAACCATCACCGCCATAGGTTGTCAAATAACCCGGATTTAACCCACACAGGTAAGTCCAATGGGGTGCAGGCATGTCCTCTATGCTTACAGCTTCCCGTGGGTGTTGGTTTGATACCGTTTGGGGACAGCCAAGGAGGCATCTGCAGGCAACAAAGGTAGGTGTGTGCTTGTGTGTGTGTTTCCTATGCAGATCCTAAGCCCAGTGTCACATGCAAGTAGGAGGAGTAAGAAGGGTTCCTGGCAAATCCGGGTTATGGATTGCATTTAAAAAGGCCCCGTGGGAGTGCAATGGGCCCCTGTCTTGCTGCTTAGCAATAATGGTATGGGTTTAGGTTCTGCTGTGTGTACTGGTGGTTGACTGCCCCCCAGCCCAGAGTGTGCATGGAAAATTGTCTGGCAGCCTCCCTGACAGCAAGCAGTGATAGTGCCCATGAAGGGGACCTTGTTGGGCCCGCCCCTTTCACGGTTATCGCTTCTCGGCCTTTTGGCTAAGATCAAGTGTAGTATCTGTTCTTATCAGTTTAATATCTGATACGTCCCCTATCTGGGGACCATATATTAAATGGATTTTTGAGAACGGGGGCCGATTTCGAAGCTTGCTTCCGTCGCCCTATGTATTGACCCGATATGGCAGTATCTTCGGGTACAGTGCACCACCCCCTTACAGGGTTAAAAAGAAAGATTCCTACTTTCATTGCTACCTGCTTGCTGGCTAGCCAGCTAGCCAGCCCTGTGGGCCTTGCTGCTGCAGCCAAAAAACAAAAGGTGGTGCTGCTGCTGCTGCTTCTGCTGCTTCTGCTTGTGTCTGGCCGCTGTTGGAGCGTCCAGGCACAGGACTTCTGCTGCTGCTGACTAAATGGCCTCCTTAATTGGATCATTTGAGTAGCCAGCACACCTGTGCAGGTAGGGCATGACATGATAGGCAGCTGCCTTGATAGCGGGTGGGTGCTGAATGTTCCTAATTGACAAAATAAGATTAATGCTTATGAAGAAATATAAAATCTCATCCCTTCCCCAATATCGCGCCACACCCCTACCCCTTAATTCCCTGGTTGAACTTGATGGACATATGTCTTTTTTCGACCGTACTAACTATGTAACTATGTAACATAACATGGGGGGGGGGGGGGGGGGGGGTCTCCTGGCTGTTCACACAGGTGTGTCATTGCTGTACATTGACCATGCATTGCTTCTGTGGTATTGCAAAGGCAAAGACAAATGCTTCCAGCCATCCATTGCACTAATGGATTGGTCATCAGCTGGCTGTCTATGTCCCGCATCAATATAGACCAAAGTACAGAGGGTTAGGCTATGCTATTGTGCACCTACCTGATGCATCAGAAGGTGCGAGGCCCTTGCTAAATTCTGTGCACAGACTTTGAGATCTATACTTTAGACTGTATCTAAACCTGCTCCAACATGGACTGACATTCTGGCCTACTTTCAGCCGATGCGACTTGTCTGTCGCTGAACAGTCGCTTTTTATGTATTCAGCACCTATGTATAATGTTGTAAAAATGCTCTAGAAGCTAAAGTCGCAGAAATGTCACACATATTTGGCCTGCAACTTTCTGTGCGACAAATTCAGACAGGAAAAATCAGTATAAATCCTTAGAAAATTATCCCCCAGTGTCTCCATCTGCTGGCGGTATTGAATAAGCATTGCTGCACTGATGGGGTATGCATTAGACGAAAAAAAAGAAGAAAAAGAAGAATAATACGCCCAGAAAAGAGGCGAAAAGGAGAAAAACGTAAAAAAACGTGAAAAAAAAGTAAGAGGAAGAGAAGGGAAAAAAAGGTGGAAATGGGTTTAAAAGTGATTTCGGCGGAGAAATATATATATATATATATATATATATATATATATATATATATATACGCGCACACACACACATATATATAAACGTATTCTCCGTTGAGATATTGCAGCCGCTGCTGTGTCCAGGCCCAGGAGCCTTAGCACTGTGCTGTGATGTCACTCAATACCACTGACATCACTAGGTGTAAACAACATCTCTCCTTTGCTGTGTATGTGACTATGGAGCTGTTTGGTGATGTCGTCTATTATGGCCTTCATAGAAGCAACAGGAGATTGTTGCATCCATCTAGAACCCTCAGAACTACAGTGCTATGATGTCACTCACTTCCACAGGCCTTGCAGAGTGTAAACAACAACAACCCAGCTTTGTTGTGTATGTAACCATAGGGATTTGTGATGTCACCTAGAACCTTCACAGCAGCGACAGCTTTATGAGGAGCATCAGCACTGCTCTGCCTGAGCAGAACCATCACCGCCATAGGTTGTCAAATAACCCGGATTTAACCCACACAGGTAAGTCCAATGGGGTGCAGGCATGTCCTCTATGCTTACAGCTTCCCGTGGGTGTTGGTTTGATACCGTTTGGGGACAGCCAAGGAGGCATCTGCAGGCAACAAAGGTAGGTGTGTGCTTGTGTGTGTGTTTCCTATGCAGATCCTAAGCCCAGTGTCACATGCAAGTAGGAGGAGTAAGAAGGGTTCCTGGCAAATCCGGGTTATGGATTGCATTTAAAAAGGCCCCGTGGGAGTGCAATGGGCCCCTGTCTTGCTGCTTAGCAATAATGGTATGGGTTTAGGTTCTGCTGTGTGTACTGGTGGTTGACTGCCCCCCAGCCCAGAGTGTGCATGGAAAATTGTCTGGCAGCCTCCCTGACAGCAAGCAGTGATAGTGCCCATGAAGGGGACCTTGTTGGGCCCGCCCCTTTCACGGTTATCGCTTCTCGGCCTTTTGGCTAAGATCAAGTGTAGTATCTGTTCTTATCAGTTTAATATCTGATACGTCCCCTATCTGGGGACCATATATTAAATGGATTTTTGAGAACGGGGGCCGATTTCGAAGCTTGCTTCCGTCGCCCTATGCATTGACCCGATATGGCAGTATCTTCGGGTACAGTGCACCACCCCCTTACAGGGTTAAAAAGAAAGATTCCTACTTTCATTGCTACCTGCTTGCTGGCTAGCCAGCTAGCCAGCCCTGTGGGCCTTGCTGCTGCAGCCAAAAAACAAAAGGTGGTGCTGCTGCTGCTGCTTCTGCTGCTTCTGCTTGTGTCTGGCCGCTGTTGGAGCGTCCAGGCACAGGACTTCTGCTGCTGCTGACTAAATGGCCTCCTTAATTGGATCATTTGAGTAGCCAGCACACCTGTGCAGGTAGGGCATGACATGATAGGCAGCTGCCTTGATAGCGGGTGGGTGCTGAATGTTCCTAATTGACAAAATAAGATTAATGCTTATGAAGAAATATAAAATCTCATCCCTTCCCCAATATCGCGCCACACCCCTACCCCTTAATTCCCTGGTTGAACTTGATGGACATATGTCTTTTTTCGACCGTACTAACTATGTAACTATGTAACATAACATGGGGGGGGGGGGGGGGTCTCCTGGCTGTTCACACAGGTGTGTCATTGCTGTACATTGACCATGCATTGCTTCTGTGGTATTGTAAAGGCAAAGACAAATGCTTCCAGCCATCCATTGCACTAATGGATTGGTCATCAGCTGGCTGTCTATGTCCCGCATCAATATAGACCAAAGTACAGAGGGTTAGGCTATGCTATTGTGCACCTACCTGATGCATCAGAAGGTGCGAGGCCCTTGCTAAATTCTGTGCACAGACTTTGAGATCTATACTTTAGACTGTATCTAAACCTGCTCCAACATGGACTGACATTCTGGCCTACTTTCAGCCGATGCGACTTGTCTGTCGCTGAACAGTCGCTTTTTATGTATTCAGCACCTATGTATAATGTTGTAAAAATGCTCTAGAAGCTAAAGTCGCAGAAATGTCACACATATTTGGCCTGCAACTTTCTGTGCGACAAATTCAGACAGGAAAAATCAGTATAAATCCTTAGAAAATTATCCCCCAGTGTCTCCATCTGCTGGCGGTATTGAATAAGCATTGCTGCACTGATGGGGTATGCATTAGACGAAAAAAAAGAAGAAAAAGAAGAATAATACGCCCAGAAAAGAGGCGAAAAGGAGAAAAACGTAAAAAAACGTGAAAAAAAAGTAAGAGGAAGAGAAGGGAAAAAAAGGTGGAAATGGGTTTAAAAGTGATTTCGGCGGAGAAATATATATATATATATATATATATATATATATATATATATATATACGCGCACACACACACATATATATAAACGTATTCTCCGTTGAGATATTGCAGCCGCTGCTGTGTCCAGGCCCAGGAGCCTTAGCACTGTGCTGTGATGTCACTCAATACCACTGACATCACTAGGTGTAAACAACATCTCTCCTTTGCTGTGTATGTGACTATGGAGCTGTTTGGTGATGTCGTCTATTATGGCCTTCATAGAAGCAACAGGAGATTGTTGCATCCATCTAGAACCCTCAGAACTACAGTGCTATGATGTCACTCACTTCCACAGGCCTTGCAGAGTGTAAACAACAACAACCCAGCTTTGTTGTGTATGTAACCATAGGGATTTGTGATGTCACCTAGAACCTTCACAGCAGCGACAGCTTTATGAGGAGCATCAGCACTGCTCTGCCTGAGCAGAACCATCACCGCCATAGGTTGTCAAATAACCCGGATTTAACCCACACAGGTAAGTCCAATGGGGTGCAGGCATGTCCTCTATGCTTACAGCTTCCCGTGGGTGTTGGTTTGATACCATTTGGGGACAGCCAAGGAGGCATCTGCAGGCAACAAAGGTAGGTGTGTGCTTGTGTGTGTGTTTCCTATGCAGATCCTAAGCCCAGTGTCACATGCAAGTAGGAGGAGTAAGAAGGGTTCCTGGCAAATCCGGGTTATGGATTGCATTTAAAAAGGCCCCGTGGGAGTGCAATGGGCCCCTGTCTTGCTGCTTAGCAATAATGGTATGGGTTTAGGTTCTGCTGTGTGTACTGGTGGTTGACTGCCCCCCAGCCCAGAGTGTGCATGGAAAATTGTCTGGCAGCCTCCCTGACAGCAAGCAGTGATAGTGCCCATGAAGGGGACCTTGTTGGGCCCGCCCCTTTCACGGTTATCGCTTCTCGGCCTTTTGGCTAAGATCAAGTGTAGTATCTGTTCTTATCAGTTTAATATCTGATACGTCCCCTATCTGGGGACCATATATTAAATGGATTTTTGAGAACGGGGGCCGATTTCGAAGCTTGCTTCCGTCGCCCTATGCATTGACCCGATATGGCAGTATCTTCGGGTACAGTGCACCACCCCCTTACAGGGTTAAAAAGAAAGATTCCTACTTTCATTGCTACCTGCTTGCTGGCTAGCCAGCTAGCCAGCCCTGTGGGCCTTGCTGCTGCAGCCAAAAAACAAAAGGTGGTGCTGCTGCTGCTGCTTCTGCTGCTTCTGCTTGTGTCTGGCCGCTGTTGGAGCGTCCAGGCACAGGACTTCTGCTGCTGCTGACTAAATGGCCTCCTTAATTGGATCATTTGAGTAGCCAGCACACCTGTGCAGGTAGGGCATGACATGATAGGCAGCTGCCTTGATAGCGGGTGGGTGCTGAATGTTCCTAATTGACAAAATAAGATTAATGCTTATGAAGAAATATAAAATCTCATCCCTTCCCCAATATCGCGCCACACCCCTACCCCTTAATTCCCTGGTTGAACTTGATGGACATATGTCTTTTTTCGACCGTACTAACTATGTAACATAACATGGGGGGGGGGGGGGGGGTCTCCTGGCTGTTCACACAGGTGTGTCATTGCTGTACATTGACCATGCATTGCTTCTGTGGTATTGCAAAGGCAAAGACAAATGCTTCCAGCCATCCATTGCACTAATGGATTGGTCATCAGCTGGCTGTCTATGTCCCGCATCAATATAGACCAAAGTACAGAGGGTTAGGCTATGCTATTGTGCACCTACCTGATGCATCAGAAGGTGCGAGGCCCTTGCTAAATTCTGTGCACAGACTTTGAGATCTATACTTTAGACTGTATCTAAACCTGCTCCAACATGGACTGACATTCTGGCCTACTTTCAGCCGATGCGACTTGTCTGTCGCTGAACAGTCGCTTTTTATGTATTCAGCACCTATGTATAATGTTGTAAAAATGCTCTAGAAGCTAAAGTCGCAGAAATGTCACACATATTTGGCCTGCAACTTTCTGTGCGACAAATTCAGACAGGAAAAATCAGTATAAATCCTTAGAAAATTATCCCCCAGTGTCTCCATCTGCTGGCGGTATTGAATAAGCATTGCTGCACTGATGGGGTATGCATTAGACGAAAAAAAAAGAAGAAAAAGAAGAATAATACGCCCAGAAAAGAGGCGAAAAGGAGAAAAACGTAAAAAAACGTGAAAAAAAAGTAAGAGGAAGAGAAGGGAAAAAAAGGTGGAAATGGGTTTAAAAGTGATTTCGGCGGAGAAATATATATATATATATATATATATATATATATATATATATATATATATACGCGCACACACACACATATATATAAACGTATTCTCCGTTGAGATATTGCAGCCGCTGCTGTGTCCAGGCCCAGGAGCCTTAGCACTGTGCTGTGATGTCACTCAATACCACTGACATCACTAGGTGTAAACAACATCTCTCCTTTGCTGTGTATGTGACTATGGAGCTGTTTGGTGATGTCGTCTATTATGGCCTTCATAGAAGCAACAGGAGATTGTTGCATCCATCTAGAACCCTCAGAACTACAGTGCTATGATGTCACTCACTTCCACAGGCCTTGCAGAGTGTAAACAACAACAACCCAGCTTTGTTGTGTATGTAACCATAGGGATTTGTGATGTCACCTAGAACCTTCACAGCAGCGACAGCTTTATGAGGAGCATCAGCACTGCTCTGCCTGAGCAGAACCATCACCGCCATAGGTTGTCAAATAACCCGGATTTAACCCACACAGGTAAGTCCAATGGGGTGCAGGCATGTCCTCTATGCTTACAGCTTCCCGTGGGTGTTGGTTTGATACCGTTTGGGGACAGCCAAGGAGGCATCTGCAGGCAACAAAGGTAGGTGTGTGCTTGTGTGTGTGTTTCCTATGCAGATCCTAAGCCCAGTGTCACATGCAAGTAGGAGGAGTAAGAAGGGTTCCTGGCAAATCCGGGTTATGGATTGCATTTAAAAAGGCCCCGTGGGAGTGCAATGGGCCCCTGTCTTGCTGCTTAGCAATAATGGTATGGGTTTAGGTTCTGCTGTGTGTACTGGTGGTTGACTGCCCCCCAGCCCAGAGTGTGCATGGAAAATTGTCTGGCAGCCTCCCTGACAGCAAGCAGTGATAGTGCCCATGAAGGGGACCTTGTTGGGCCCGCCCCTTTCACGGTTATCGCTTCTCGGCCTTTTGGCTAAGATCAAGTGTAGTATCTGTTCTTATCAGTTTAATATCTGATACGTCCCCTATCTGGGGACCATATATTAAATGGATTTTTGAGAACGGGGGCCGATTTCGAAGCTTGCTTCCGTCGCCCTATGCATTGACCCGATATGGCAGTATCTTCGGGTACAGTGCACCACCCCCTTACAGGGTTAAAAAGAAAGATTCCTACTTTCATTGCTACCTGCTTGCTGGCTAGCCAGCTAGCCAGCCCTGTGGGCCTTGCTGCTGCAGCCAAAAAACAAAAGGTGGTGCTGCTGCTGCTGCTTCTGCTGCTTCTGCTTGTGTCTGGCCGCTGTTGGAGCGTCCAGGCACAGGACTTCTGCTGCTGCTGACTAAATGGCCTCCTTAATTGGATCATTTGAGTAGCCAGCACACCTGTGCAGGTAGGGCATGACATGATAGGCAGCTGCCTTGATAGCGGGTGGGTGCTGAATGTTCCTAATTGACAAAATAAGATTAATGCTTATGAAGAAATATAAAATCTCATCCCTTCCCCAATATCGCGCCACACCCCTACCCCTTAATTCCCTGGTTGAACTTGATGGACATATGTCTTTTTTCGACCGTACTAACTATGTAACTATGTAACATAACATGGGGGGGGGGGGGGGGGGGTCTCCTGGCTGTTCACACAGGTGTGTCATTGCTGTACATTGACCATGCATTGCTTCTGTGGTATTGCAAAGGCAAAGACAAATGCTTCCAGCCATCCATTGCACTAATGGATTGGTCATCAGCTGGCTGTCTATGTCCCGCATCAATATAGACCAAAGTACAGAGGGTTAGGCTATGCTATTGTGCACCTACCTGATGCATCAGAAGGTGCGAGGCCCTTGCTAAATTCTGTGCACAGACTTTGAGATCTATACTTTAGACTGTATCTAAACCTGCTCCAACATGGACTGACATTCTGGCCTACTTTCAGCCGATGCGACTTGTCTGTCGCTGAACAGTCGCTTTTTATGTATTCAGCACCTATGTATAATGTTGTAAAAATGCTCTAGAAGCTAAAGTCGCAGAAATGTCACACATATTTGGCCTGCAACTTTCTGTGCGACAAATTCAGACAGGAAAAATCAGTATAAATCCTTAGAAAATTATCCCCCAGTGTCTCCATCTGCTGGCGGTATTGAATAAGCATTGCTGCACTGATGGGGTATGCATTAGACGAAAAAAAAAGAAGAAAAAGAAGAATAATACGCCCAGAAAAGAGGCGAAAAGGAGAAAAACGTAAAAAAACGAAAAAAAGTAAGAGGAAGAGAAGGGAAAAAAAGGTGGAAATGGGTTTAAAAGTGATTTCGGCGGAGAAATATATATATATATGATATATATATATATATATATATATATATATATACGCGCACACACACACATATATATAAACGTATTCTCCGTTGAGATATTGCAGCCGCTGCTGTGTCCAGGCCCAGGAGCCTTAGCACTGTGCTGTGATGTCACTCAATACCACTGACATCACTAGGTGTAAACAACATCTCTCCTTTGCTGTGTATGTGACTATGGAGCTGTTTGGTGATGTCGTCTATTATGGCCTTCATAGAAGCAACAGGAGATTGTTGCATCCATCTAGAACCCTCAGAACTACAGTGCTATGATGTCACTCACTTCCACAGGCCTTGCAGAGTGTAAACAACAACAACCCAGCTTTGTTGTGTATGTAACCATAGGGATTTGTGATGTCACCTAGAACCTTCACAGCAGCGACAGCTTTATGAGGAGCATCAGCTGCTCTGCCTGAGCAGAACCATCACCGCCATAGGTTGTCAAATAACCCGGATTTAACCCACACAGGTAAGTCCAATGGGGTGCAGGCATGTCCTCTATGCTTACAGCTTCCCGTGGGTGTTGGTTTGATACCGTTTGGGGACAGCCAAGGAGGCATCTGCAGGCAACAAAGGTAGGTGTGTGCTTGTGTGTGTGTTTCCTATGCAGATCCTAAGCCCAGTGTCACATGCAAGTAGGAGGAGTAAGAAGGGTTCCTGGCAAATCCGGGTTATGGATTGCATTTAAAAAGGCCCCGTGGGAGTGCAATGGGCCCCTGTCTTGCTGCTTAGCAATAATGGTATGGGTTTAGGTTCTGCTGTGTGTACTGGTGGTTGACTGCCCCCCAGCCCAGAGTGTGCATGGAAAATTGTCTGGCAGCCTCCCTGACAGCAAGCAGTGATAGTGCCCATGAAGGGGACCTTGTTGGGCCCGCCCCTTTCACGGTTATCGCTTCTCGGCCTTTTGGCTAAGATCAAGTGTAGTATCTGTTCTTATCAGTTTAATATCTGATACGTCCCCTATCTGGGGACCATATATTAAATGGATTTTTGAGAACGGGGGCCGATTTCGAAGCTTGCTTCCGTCGCCCTATGCATTGACCCGATATGGCAGTATCTTCGGGTACAGTGCACCACCCCCTTACAGGGTTAAAAAGAAAGATTCCTACTTTCATTGCTACCTGCTTGCTGGCTAGCCAGCTAGCCAGCCCTGTGGGCCTTGCTGCTGCAGCCAAAAAACAAAAGGTGGTGCTGCTGCTGCTGCTTCTGCTGCTTCTGCTTGTGTCTGGCCGCTGTTGGAGCGTCCAGGCACAGGACTTCTGCTGCTGCTGACTAAATGGCCTCCTTAATTGGATCATTTGAGTAGCCAGCACACCTGTGCAGGTAGGGCATGACATGATAGGCAGCTGCCTTGATAGCGGGTGGGTGCTGAATGTTCCTAATTGACAAAATAAGATTAATGCTTATGAAGAAATATAAAATCTCATCCCTTCCCCAATATCGCGCCACACCCCTACCCCTTAATTCCCTGGTTGAACTTGATGGACATATGTCTTTTTTCGACCGTACTAACTATGTAACTATGTAACATAACATGGGGGGGGGGGGGGGGGGGTCTCCTGGCTGTTCACACAGGTGTGTCATTGCTGTACATTGACCATGCATTGCTTCTGTGGTATTGCAAAGGCAAAGACAAATGCTTCCAGCCATCCATTGCACTAATGGATTGGTCATCAGCTGGCTGTCTATGTCCCGCATCAATATAGACCAAAGTACAGAGGGTTAGGCTATGCTATTGTGCACCTACCTGATGCATCAGAAGGTGCGAGGCCCTTGCTAAATTCTGTGCACAGACTTTGAGATCTATACTTTAGACTGTATCTAAACCTGCTCCAACATGGACTGACATTCTGGCCTACTTTCAGCCGATGCGACTTGTCTGTCGCTGAACAGTCGCTTTTTATGTATTCAGCACCTATGTATAATGTTGTAAAAATGCTCTAGAAGCTAAAGTCGCAGAAATGTCACACATATTTGGCCTGCAACTTTCTGTGCGACAAATTCAGACAGGAAAAATCAGTATAAATCCTTAGAAAATTATCCCCCAGTGTCTCCATCTGCTGGCGGTATTGAATAAGCATTGCTGCACTGATGGGGTATGCATTAGACGAAAAAAAAGAAGAAAAAGAAGAATAATACGCCCAGAAAAGAGGCGAAAAGGAGAAAAACGTAAAAAAACGTGAAAAAAAAGTAAGAGGAAGAGAAGGGAAAAAAAGGTGGAAATGGGTTTAAAAGTGATTTCGGCGGAGATATATATATATATATATATATATATATATATATATATATATATATATACGCGCACACACACACATATATATAAACGTATTCTCCGTTGAGATATTGCAGCCGCTGCTGTGTCCAGGCCCAGGAGCCTTAGCACTGTGCTGTGATGTCACTCAATACCACTGACATCACTAGGTGTAAACAACATCTCTCCTTTGCTGTGTATGTGACTATGGAGCTGTTTGGTGATGTCGTCTATTATGGCCTTCATAGAAGCAACAGGAGATTGTTGCATCCATCTAGAACCCTCAGAACTACAGTGCTATGATGTCACTCACTTCCACAGGCCTTGCAGAGTGTAAACAACAACAACCCAGCTTTGTTGTGTATGTAACCATAGGGATTTGTGATGTCACCTAGAACCTTCACAGCAGCGACAGCTTTATGAGGAGCATCAGCACTGCTCTGCCTGAGCAGAACCATCACCGCCATAGGTTGTCAAATAACCCGGATTTAACCCACACAGGTAAGTCCAATGGGGTGCAGGCATGTCCTCTATGCTTACAGCTTCCCGTGGGTGTTGGTTTGATACCGTTTGGGGACAGCCAAGGAGGCATCTGCAGGCAACAAAGGTAGGTGTGTGCTTGTGTGTGTGTTTCCTATGCAGATCCTAAGCCCAGTGTCACATGCAAGTAGGAGGAGTAAGAAGGGTTCCTGGCAAATCCGGGTTATGGATTGCATTTAAAAAGGCCCCGTGGGAGTGCAATGGGCCCCTGTCTTGCTGCTTAGCAATAATGGTATGGGTTTAGGTTCTGCTGTGTGTACTGGTGGTTGACTGCCCCCCAGCCCAGAGTGTGCATGGAAAATTGTCTGGCAGCCTCCCTGACAGCAAGCAGTGATAGTGCCCATGAAGGGGACCTTGTTGGGCCCGCCCCTTTCACGGTTATCGCTTCTCGGCCTTTTGGCTAAGATCAAGTGTAGTATCTGTTCTTATCAGTTTAATATCTGATACGTCCCCTATCTGGGGACCATATATTAAATGGATTTTTGAGAACGGGGGCCGATTTCGAAGCTTGCTTCCGTCGCCCTATGCATTGACCCGATATGGCAGTATCTTCGGGTACAGTGCACCACCCCCTTACAGGGTTAAAAAGAAAGATTCCTACTTTCATTGCTACCTGCTTGCTGGCTAGCCAGCTAGCCAGCCCTGTGGGCCTTGCTGCTGCAGCCAAAAAACAAAAGGTGGTGCTGCTTCTGCTGCTTCTGCTTGTGTCTGGCCGCTGTTGGAGCGTCCAGGCACAGGACTTCTGCTGCTGCTGACTAAATGGCCTCCTTAATTGGATCATTTGAGTAGCCAGCACACCTGTGCAGGTAGGGCATGACATGATAGGCAGCTGCCTTGATAGCGGGTGGGTGCTGAATGTTCCTAATTGACAAAATAAGATTAATGCTTATGAAGAAATATAAAATCTCATCCCTTCCCCAATATCGCGCCACACCCCTACCCCTTAATTCCCTGGTTGAACTTGATGGACATATGTCTTTTTTCGACCGTACTAACTATGTAACTATGTAACATAACATGGGGGGGGGGGGGGGGTCTCCTGGCTGTTCACACAGGTGTGTCATTGCTGTACATTGACCATGCATTGCTTCTGTGGTATTGCAAAGGCAAAGACAAATGCTTCCAGCCATCCATTGCACTAATGGATTGGTCATCAGCTGGCTGTCTATGTCCCGCATCAATATAGACCAAAGTACAGAGGGTTAGGCTATGCTATTGTGCACCTACCTGATGCATCAGAAGGTGCGAGGCCCTTGCTAAATTCTGTGCACAGACTTTGAGATCTATACTTTAGACTGTATCTAAACCTGCTCCAACATGGACTGACATTCTGGCCTACTTTCAGCCGATGCGACTTGTCTGTCGCTGAACAGTCGCTTTTTATGTATTCAGCACCTATGTATAATGTTGTAAAAATGCTCTAGAAGCTAAAGTCGCAGAAATGTCACACATATTTGGCCTGCAACTTTCTGTGCGACAAATTCAGACAGGAAAAATCAGTATAAATCCTTAGAAAATTATCCCCCAGTGTCTCCATCTGCTGGCGGTATTGAATAAGCATTGCTGCACTGATGGGGTATGCATTAGACGAAAAAAAAGAAGAAAAAGAAGAATAATACGCCCAGAAAAGAGGCGAAAAGGAGAAAAACGTAAAAAAACGTGAAAAAAAAGTAAGAGGAAGAGAAGGGAAAAAAAGGTGGAAATGGGTTTAAAAGTGATTTCGGCGGAGAAATATATATATATATATATATATATATATATATATATATATATATACGCGCACACACACACATATATATAAACGTATTCTCCGTTGAGATATTGCAGCCGCTGCTGTGTCCAGGCCCAGGAGCCTTAGCACTGTGCTGTGATGTCACTCAATACCACTGACATCACTAGGTGTAAACAACATCTCTCCTTTGCTGTGTATGTGACTATGGAGCTGTTTGGTGATGTCGTCTATTATGGCCTTCATAGAAGCAACAGGAGATTGTTGCATCCATCTAGAACCCTCAGAACTACAGTGCTATGATGTCACTCACTTCCACAGGCCTTGCAGAGTGTAAACAACAACAACCCAGCTTTGTTGTGTATGTAACCATAGGGATTTGTGATGTCACCTAGAACCTTCACAGCAGCGACAGCTTTATGAGGAGCATCAGCACTGCTCTGCCTGAGCAGAACCATCACCGCCATAGGTTGTCAAATAACCCGGATTTAACCCACACAGGTAAGTCCAATGGGGTGCAGGCATGTCCTCTATGCTTACAGCTTCCCGTGGGTGTTGGTTTGATACCGTTTGGGGACAGCCAAGGAGGCATCTGCAGGCAACAAAGGTAGGTGTGTGCTTGTGTGTGTGTTTCCTATGCAGATCCTAAGCCCAGTGTCACATGCAAGTAGGAGGAGTAAGAAGGGTTCCTGGCAAATCCGGGTTATGGATTGCATTTAAAAAGGCCCCGTGGGAGTGCAATGGGCCCCTGTCTTGCTGCTTAGCAATAATGGTATGGGTTTAGGTTCTGCTGTGTGTACTGGTGGTTGACTGCCCCCCAGCCCAGAGTGTGCATGGAAAATTGTCTGGCAGCCTCCCTGACAGCAAGCAGTGATAGTGCCCATGAAGGGGACCTTGTTGGGCCCGCCCCTTTCACGGTTATCGCTTCTCGGCCTTTTGGCTAAGATCAAGTGTAGTATCTGTTCTTATCAGTTTAATATCTGATACGTCCCCTATCTGGGGACCATATATTAAATGGATTTTTGAGAACGGGGGCCGATTTCGAAGCTTGCTTCCGTCGCCCTATGCATTGACCCGATATGGCAGTATCTTCGGGTACAGTGCACCACCCCCTTACAGGGTTAAAAAGAAAGATTCCTACTTTCATTGCTACCTGCTTGCTGGCTAGCCAGCTAGCCAGCCCTGTGGGCCTTGCTGCTGCAGCCAAAAAACAAAAGGTGGTGCTGCTGCTGCTGCTTCTGCTGCTTCTGCTTGTGTCTGGCCGCTGTTGGAGCGTCCAGGCACAGGACTTCTGCTGCTGCTGACTAAATGGCCTCCTTAATTGGATCATTTGAGTAGCCAGCACACCTGTGCAGGTAGGGCATGACATGATAGGCAGCTGCCTTGATAGCGGGTGGGTGCTGAATGTTCCTAATTGACAAAATAAGATTAATGCTTATGAAGAAATATAAAATCTCATCCCTTCCCCAATATCGCGCCACACCCCTACCCCTTAATTCCCTGGTTGAACTTGATGGACATATGTCTTTTTTCGACCGTACTAACTATGTAACTATGTAACATAACATGGGGGGGGGGGGGGGGGTCTCCTGGCTGTTCACACAGGTGTGTCATTGCTGTACATTGACCATGCATTGCTTCTGTGGTATTGCAAAGGCAAAGACAAATGCTTCCAGCCATCCATTGCACTAATGGATTGGTCATCAGCTGGCTGTCTATGTCCCGCATCAATATAGACCAAAGTACAGAGGGTTAGGCTATGCTATTGTGCACCTACCTGATGCATCAGAAGGTGCGAGGCCCTTGCTAAATTCTGTGCACAGACTTTGAGATCTATACTTTAGACTGTATCTAAACCTGCTCCAACATGGACTGACATTCTGGCCTACTTTCAGCCGATGCGACTTGTCTGTCGCTGAACAGTCGCTTTTTATGTATTCAGCACCTATGTATAATGTTGTAAAAATGCTCTAGAAGCTAAAGTCGCAGAAATGTCACACATATTTGGCCTGCAACTTTCTGTGCGACAAATTCAGACAGGAAAAATCAGTATAAATCCTTAGAAAATTATCCCCCAGTGTCTCCATCTGCTGGCGGTATTGAATAAGCATTGCTGCACTGATGGGGTATGCATTAGACGAAAAAAAAGAAGAAAAAGAAGAATAATACGCCCAGAAAAGAGGCGAAAAGGAGAAAAACGTAAAAAAACGTGAAAAAAAAGTAAGAGGAAGAGAAGGGAAAAAAAGGTGGAAATGGGTTTAAAAGTGATTTCGGCGGAGAAATATATATATATATATATATATATATATATATATATATATATATACGCGCACACACACACATATATATAAACGTATTCTCCGTTGAGATATTGCAGCCGCTGCTGTGTCCAGGCCCAGGAGCCTTAGCACTGTGCTGTGATGTCACTCAATACCACTGACATCACTAGGTGTAAACAACATCTCTCCTTTGCTGTGTATGTGACTATGGAGCTGTTTGGTGATGTCGTCTATTATGGCCTTCATAGAAGCAACAGGAGATTGTTGCATCCATCTAGAACCCTCAGAACTACAGTGCTATGATGTCACTCACTTCCACAGGCCTTGCAGAGTGTAAACAACAACAACCCAGCTTTGTTGTGTATGTAACCATAGGGATTTGTGATGTCACCTAGAACCTTCACAGCAGCGACAGCTTTATGAGGAGCATCAGCACTGCTCTGCCTGAGCAGAACCATCACCGCCATAGGTTGTCAAATAACCCGGATTTAACCCACACAGGTAAGTCCAATGGGGTGCAGGCATGTCCTCTATGCTTACAGCTTCCCGTGGGTGTTGGTTTGATACCGTTTGGGGACAGCCAAGGAGGCATCTGCAGGCAACAAAGGTAGGTGTGTGCTTGTGTGTGTGTTTCCTATGCAGATCCTAAGCCCAGTGTCACATGCAAGTAGGAGGAGTAAGAAGGGTTCCTGGCAAATCCGGGTTATGGATTGCATTTAAAAAGGCCCCGTGGGAGTGCAATGGGCCCCTGTCTTGCTGCTTAGCAATAATGGTATGGGTTTAGGTTCTGCTGTGTGTACTGGTGGTTGACTGCCCCCCAGCCCAGAGTGTGCATGGAAAATTGTCTGGCAGCCTCCCTGACAGCAAGCAGTGATAGTGCCCATGAAGGGGACCTTGTTGGGCCCGCCCCTTTCACGGTTATCGCTTCTCGGCCTTTTGGCTAAGATCAAGTGTAGTATCTGTTCTTATCAGTTTAATATCTGATACGTCCCCTATCTGGGGACCATATATTAAATGGATTTTTGAGAACGGGGGCCGATTTCGAAGCTTGCTTCCGTCGCCCTATGCATTGACCCGATATGGCAGTATCTTCGGGTACAGTGCACCACCCCCTTACAGGGTTAAAAAGAAAGATTCCTACTTTCATTGCTACCTGCTTGCTGGCTAGCCAGCTAGCCAGCCCTGTGGGCCTTGCTGCTGCAGCCAAAAAACAAAAGGTGGTGCTGCTGCTGCTGCTTCTGCTGCTTCTGCTTGTGTCTGGCCGCTGTTGGAGCGTCCAGGCACAGGACTTCTGCTGCTGCTGAATAAATGGCCTCCTTAATTGGATCATTTGAGTAGCCAGCACACCTGTGCAGGTAGGGCATGACATGATAGGCAGCTGCCTTGATAGCGGGTGGGTGCTGAATGTTCCTAATTGACAAAATAAGATTAATGCTTATGAAGAAATATAAAATCTCATCCCTTCCCCAATATCGCGCCACACCCCTACCCCTTAATTCCCTGGTTGAACTTGATGGACATATGTCTTTTTTCGACCGTACTAACTATGTAACTATGTAACATAACATGGGGGGGTCTCCTGGCTGTTCACACAGGTGTGTCATTGCTGTACATTGACCATGCATTGCTTCTGTGGTATTGCAAAGGCAAAGACAAATGCTTCCAGCCATCCATTGCACTAATGGATTGGTCATCAGCTGGCTGTCTATGTCCCGCATCAATATAGACCAAAGTACAGAGGGTTAGGCTATGCTATTGTGCACCTACCTGATGCATCAGAAGGTGCGAGGCCCTTGCTAAATTCTGTGCACAGACTTTGAGATCTATACTTTAGACTGTATCTAAACCTGCTCCAACATGGACTGACATTCTGGCCTACTTTCAGCCGATGCGACTTGTCTGTCGCTGAACAGTCGCTTTTTATGTATTCAGCACCTATGTATAATGTTGTAAAAATGCTCTAGAAGCTAAAGTCGCAGAAATGTCACACATATTTGGCCTGCAACTTTCTGTGCGACAAATTCAGACAGGAAAAATCAGTATAAATCCTTAGAAAATTATCCCCCAGTGTCTCCATCTGCTGGCGGTATTGAATAAGCATTGCTGCACTGATGGGGTATGCATTAGACGAAAAAAAAGAAGAAAAAGAAGAATAATACGCCCAGAAAAGAGGCGAAAAGGAGAAAAACGTAAAAAAACGTGAAAAAAAAGTAAGAGGAAGAGAAGGGAAAAAAAGGTGGAAATGGGTTTAAAAGTGATTTCGGCGGAGAATATATATATATATATATATATATATATATATATATATATATATACGCGCACACACACACATATATATAAACGTATTCTCCGTTGAGATATTGCAGCCGCTGCTGTGTCCAGGCCCAGGAGCCTTAGCACTGTGCTGTGATGTCACTCAATACCACTGACATCACTAGGTGTAAACAACATCTCTCCTTTGCTGTGTATGTGACTATGGAGCTGTTTGGTGATGTCGTCTATTATGGCCTTCATAGAAGCAACAGGAGATTGTTGCATCCATCTAGAACCCTCAGAACTACAGTGCTATGATGTCACTCACTTCCACAGGCCTTGCAGAGTGTAAACAACAACAACCCAGCTTTGTTGTGTATGTAACCATAGGGATTTGTGATGTCACCTAGAACCTTCACAGCAGCGACAGCTTTATGAGGAGCATCAGCACTGCTCTGCCTGAGCAGAACCATCACCGCCATAGGTTGTCAAATAACCCGGATTTAACCCACACAGGTAAGTCCAATGGGGTGCAGGCATGTCCTCTATGCTTACAGCTTCCCGTGGGTGTTGGTTTGATACCGTTTGGGGACAGCCAAGGAGGCATCTGCAGGCAACAAAGGTAGGTGTGTGCTTGTGTGTGTGTTTCCTATGCAGATCCTAAGCCCAGTGTCACATGCAAGTAGGAGGAGTAAGAAGGGTTCCTGGCAAATCCGGGTTATGGATTGCATTTAAAAAGGCCCCGTGGGAGTGCAATGGGCCCCTGTCTTGCTGCTTAGCAATAATGGTATGGGTTTAGGTTCTGCTGTGTGTACTGGTGGTTGACTGCCCCCCAGCCCAGAGTGTGCATGGAAAATTGTCTGGCAGCCTCCCTGACAGCAAGCAGTGATAGTGCCCATGAAGGGGACCTTGTTGGGCCCGCCCCTTTCACGGTTATCGCTTCTCGGCCTTTTGGCTAAGATCAAGTGTAGTATCTGTTCTTATCAGTTTAATATCTGATACGTCCCCTATCTGGGGACCATATATTAAATGGATTTTTGAGAACGGGGGCCGATTTCGAAGCTTGCTTCCGTCGCCCTATGCATTGACCCGATATGGCAGTATCTTCGGGTACAGTGCACCACCCCCTTACAGGGTTAAAAAGAAAGATTCCTACTTTCATTGCTACCTGCTTGCTGGCTAGCCAGCTAGCCAGCCCTGTGGGCCTTGCTGCTGCAGCCAAAAAACAAAAGGTGGTGCTGCTGCTGCTGCTTCTGCTGCTTCTGCTTGTGTCTGGCCGCTGTTGGAGCGTCCAGGCACAGGACTTCTGCTGCTGCTGACTAAATGGCCTCCTTAATTGGATCATTTGAGTAGCCAGCACACCTGTGCAGGTAGGGCATGACATGATAGGCAGCTGCCTTGATAGCGGGTGGGTGCTGAATGTTCCTAATTGACAAAATAAGATTAATGCTTATGAAGAAATATAAAATCTCATCCCTTCCCCAATATCGCGCCACACCCCTACCCCTTAATTCCCTGGTTGAACTTGATGGACATATGTCTTTTTTCGACCGTACTAACTATGTAACTATGTAACACATAACATGGGGGGGGGGGGGGGGTCTCCTGGCTGTTCACACAGGTGTGTCATTGCTGTACATTGACCATGCATTGCTTCTGTGGTATTGCAAAGGCAAAGACAAATGCTTCCAGCCATCCATTGCACTAATGGATTGGTCATCAGCTGGCTGTCTATGTCCCGCATCAATATAGACCAAAGTACAGAGGGTTAGGCTATGCTATTGTGCACCTACCTGATGCATCACAAGGTGCGAGGCCCTTGCTAAATTCTGTGCACAGACTTTGAGATCTATACTTTAGACTGTATCTAAACCTGCTCCAACATGGACTGACATTCTGGCCTACTTTCAGCCGATGCGACTTGTCTGTCGCTGAACAGTCGCTTTTTATGTATTCAGCACCTATGTATAATGTTGTAAAAATGCTCTAGAAGCTAAAGTCGCAGAAATGTCACACATATTTGGCCTGCAACTTTCTGTGCGACAAATTCAGACAGGAAAAATCAGTATAAATCCTTAGAAAATTATCCCCCAGTGTCTCCATCTGCTGGCGGTATTGAATAAGCATTGCTGCACTGATGGGGTATGCATTAGACGAAAAAAAAGAAGAAAAAGAAGAATAATACGCCCAGAAAAGAGGCGAAAAGGAGAAAAACGTAAAAAAACGTGAAAAAAAAGTAAGAGGAAGAGAAGGGAAAAAAAGGTGGAAATGGGTTTAAAAGTGATTTCGGCGGAGAAATATATATATATATATATATATATATATATATATATATATATGTACGCGCACACACACACATATATATAAACGTATTCTCCGTTGAGATATTGCAGCCGCTGCTGTGTCCAGGCCCAGGAGCCTTAGCACTGTGCTGTGATGTCACTCAATACCACTGACATCACTAGGTGTAAACAACATCTCTCCTTTGCTGTGTATGTGACTATGGAGCTGTTTGGTGATGTCGTCTATTATGGCCTTCATAGAAGCAACAGGAGATTGTTGCATCCATCTAGAACCCTCAGAACTACAGTGCTATGATGTCACTCACTTCCACAGGCCTTGCAGAGTGTAAACAACAACAACCCAGCTTTGTTGTGTATGTAACCATAGGGATTTGTGATGTCACCTAGAACCTTCACAGCAGCGACAGCTTTATGAGGAGCATCAGCACTGCTCTGCCTGAGCAGAACCATCACCGCCATAGGTTGTCAAATAACCCGGATTTAACCCACACAGGTAAGTCCAATGGGGTGCAGGCATGTCCTCTATGCTTACAGCTTCCCGTGGGTGTTGGTTTGATACCGTTTGGGGACAGCCAAGGAGGCATCTGCAGGCAACAAAGGTAGGTGTGTGCTTGTGTGTGTGTTTCCTATGCAGATCCTAAGCCCAGTGTCACATGCAAGTAGGAGGAGTAAGAAGGGTTCCTGGCAAATCCGGGTTATGGATTGCATTTAAAAAGGCCCCGTGGGAGTGCAATGGGCCCCTGTCTTGCTGCTTAGCAATAATGGTATGGGTTTAGGTTCTGCTGTGTGTACTGGTGGTTGACTGCCCCCCAGCCCAGAGTGTGCATGGAAAATTGTCTGGCAGCCTCCCTGACAGCAAGCAGTGATAGTGCCCATGAAGGGGACCTTGTTGGGCCCGCCCCTTTCACGGTTATCGCTTCTCGGCCTTTTGGCTAAGATCAAGTGTAGTATCTGTTCTTATCAGTTTAATATCTGATACGTCCCCTATCTGGGGACCATATATTAAATGGATTTTTGAGAACGGGGGCCGATTTCGAAGCTTGCTTCCGTCGCCCTATGCATTGACCCGATATGGCAGTATCTTCGGGTACAGTGCACCACCCCCTTACAGGGTTAAAAAGAAAGATTCCTACTTTCATTGCTACCTGCTTGCTGGCTAGCCAGCTAGCCAGCCCTGTGGGCCTTGCTGCTGCAGCCAAAAAACAAAAGGTGGTGCTGCTGCTGCTGCTTCTGCTGCTTCTGCTTGTGTCTGGCCGCTGTTGGAGCGTCCAGGCACAGGACTTCTGCTGCTGCTGAATAAATGGCCTCCTTAATTGGATCATTTGAGTAGCCAGCACACCTGTGCAGGTAGGGCATGACATGATAGGCAGCTGCCTTGATAGCGGGTGGGTGCTGAATGTTCCTAATTGACAAAATAAGATTAATGCTTATGAAGAAATATAAAATCTCATCCCTTCCCCAATATCGCGCCACACCCCTACCCCTTAATTCCCTGGTTGAACTTGATGGACATATGTCTTTTTTCGACCGTACTAACTATGTAACTATGTAACATAACATGGGGGGGTCTCCTGGCTGTTCACACAGGTGTGTCATTGCTGTACATTGACCATGCATTGCTTCTGTGGTATTGCAAAGGCAAAGACAAATGCTTCCAGCCATCCATTGCACTAATGGATTGGTCATCAGCTGGCTGTCTATGTCCCGCATCAATATAGACCAAAGTACAGAGGGTTAGGCTATGCTATTGTGCACCTACCTGATGCATCAGAAGGTGCGAGGCCCTTGCTAAATTCTGTGCACAGACTTTGAGATCTATACTTTAGACTGTATCTAAACCTGCTCCAACATGGACTGACATTCTGGCCTACTTTCAGCCGATGCGACTTGTCTGTCGCTGAACAGTCGCTTTTTATGTATTCAGCACCTATGTATAATGTTGTAAAAATGCTCTAGAAGCTAAAGTCGCAGAAATGTCACACATATTTGGCCTGCAACTTTCTGTGCGACAAATTCAGACAGGAAAAATCAGTATAAATCCTTAGAAAATTATCCCCCAGTGTCTCCATCTGCTGGCGGTATTGAATAAGCATTGCTGCACTGATGGGGTATGCATTAGACGAAAAAAAAGAAGAAAAAGAAGAATAATACGCCCAGAAAAGAGGCGAAAAGGAGAAAAACGTAAAAAAACGTGAAAAAAAAGTAAGAGGAAGAGAAGGGAAAAAAAGGTGGAAATGGGTTTAAAAGTGATTTCGGCGGAGAAATATATATATATATATATATATATATATATATATATATATATATATATATATATACGCGCACACACACACATATATATAAACGTATTCTCCGTTGAGATATTGCAGCCGCTGCTGTGTCCAGGCCCAGGAGCCTTAGCACTGTGCTGTGATGTCACTCAATACCACTGACATCACTAGGTGTAAACAACATCTCTCCTTTGCTGTGTATGTGACTATGGAGCTGTTTGGTGATGTCGTCTATTATGGCCTTCATAGAAGCAACAGGAGATTGTTGCATCCATCTAGAACCCTCAGAACTACAGTGCTATGATGTCACTCACTTCCACAGGCCTTGCAGAGTGTAAACAACAACAACCCAGCTTTGTTGTGTATGTAACCATAGGGATTTGTGATGTCACCTAGAACCTTCACAGCAGCGACAGCTTTATGAGGAGCATCAGCACTGCTCTGCCTGAGCAGAACCATCACCGCCATAGGTTGTCAAATAACCCGGATTTAACCCACACAGGTAAGTCCAATGGGGTGCAGGCATGTCCTCTATGCTTACAGCTTCCCGTGGGTGTTGGTTTGATACCGTTTGGGGACAGCCAAGGAGGCATCTGCAGGCAACAAAGGTAGGTGTGTGCTTGTGTGTGTGTTTCCTATGCAGATCCTAAGCCCAGTGTCACATGCAAGTAGGAGGAGTAAGAAGGGTTCCTGGCAAATCCGGGTTATGGATTGCATTTAAAAAGCCCCCGTGGGAGTGCAATGGGCCCCTGTCTTGCTGCTTAGCAATAATGGTATGGGTTTAGGTTCTGCTGTGTGTACTGGTGGTTGACTGCCCCCCAGCCCAGAGTGTGCATGGAAAATTGTCTGGCAGCCTCCCTGACAGCAAGCAGTGATAGTGCCCATGAAGGGGACCTTGTTGGGCCCGCCCCTTTCACGGTTATCGCTTCTCGGCCTTTTGGCTAAGATCAAGTGTAGTATCTGTTCTTATCAGTTTAATATCTGATACGTCCCCTATCTGGGGACCATATATTAAATGGATTTTTGAGAACGGGGGCCGATTTCGAAGCTTGCTTCCGTCGCCCTATGCATTGACCCGATATGGCAGTATCTTCGGGTACAGTGCACCACCCCCTTACAGGGTTAAAAAGAAAGATTCCTACTTTCATTGCTACCTGCTTGCTGGCTAGCCAGCTAGCCAGCCCTGTGGGCCTTGCTGCTGCAGCCAAAAAACAAAAGGTGGTGCTGCTGCTGCTGCTTCTGCTGCTTCTGCTTGTGTCTGGCCGCTGTTGGAGCGTCCAGGCACAGGACTTCTGCTGCTGCTGACTAAATGGCCTCCTTAATTGGATCATTTTAGTAGCCAGCACACCTGTGCAGGTAGGGCATGACATGATAGGCAGCTGCCTTGATAGCGGGTGGGTGCTGAATGTTCCTAATTGACAAAATAAGATTAATGCTTATGAAGAAATATAAAATCTCATCCCTTCCCCAATATCGCGCCACACCCCTACCCCTTAATTCCCTGGTTGAACTTGATGGACATATGTCTTTTTTCGACCGTACTAACTATGTAACTATGTAACATAACATGGGGGGGGGGGGGTCTCCTGGCTGTTCACACAGGTGTGTCATTGCTGTACATTGACCATGCATTGCTTCTGTGGTATTGCAAAGGCAAAGACAAATGCTTCCAGCCATCCATTGCACTAATGGATTGGTCATCAGCTGGCTGTCTATGTCCCGCATCAATATAGACCAAAGTACAGAGGGTTAGGCTATGCTATTGTGCACCTACCTGATGCATCAGAAGGTGCGAGGCCCTTGCTAAATTCTGTGCACAGACTTTGAGATCTATACTTTAGACTGTATCTAAACCTGCTCCAACATGGACTGACATTCTGGCCTACTTTCAGCCGATGCGACTTGTCTGTCGCTGAACAGTCGCTTTTTATGTATTCAGCACCTATGTATAATGTTGTAAAAATGCTCTAGAAGCTAAAGTCGCAGAAATGTCACACATATTTGGCCTGCAACTTTCTGTGCGACAAATTCAGACAGGAAAAATCAGTATAAATCCTTAGAAAATTATCCCCCAGTGTCTCCATCTGCTGGCGGTATTGAATAAGCATTGCTGCACTGATGGGGTATGCATTAGACGAAAAAAAAGAAGAAAAAGAAGAATAATACGCCCAGAAAAGAGGCGAAAAGGAGAAAAACGTAAAAAAACGTGAAAAAAAAGTAAGAGGAAGAGAAGGGAAAAAAAGGTGGAAATGGGTTTAAAAGTGATTTCGGCGGAGAAATATATATATATATATATATATATATATATATATATATATACGCGCACACACACACATATATATAAACGTATTCTCCGTTGAGATATTGCAGCCGCTGCTGTGTCCAGGCCCAGGAGCCTTAGCACTGTGCTGTGATGTCACTCAATACCACTGACATCACTAGGTGTAAACAACATCTCTCCTTTGCTGTGTATGTGACTATGGAGCTGTTTGGTGATGTCGTCTATTATGGCCTTCATAGAAGCAACAGGAGATTGTTGCATCCATCTAGAACCCTCAGAACTACAGTGCTATGATGTCACTCACTTCCACAGGCCTTGCAGAGTGTAAACAACAACAACCCAGCTTTGTTGTGTATGTAACCATAGGGATTTGTGATGTCACCTAGAACCTTCACAGCAGCGACAGCTTTATGAGGAGCATCAGCACTGCTCTGCCTGAGCAGAACCATCACCGCCATAGGTTGTCAAATAACCCGGATTTAACCCACACAGGTAAGTCCAATGGGGTGCAGGCATGTCCTCTATGCTTACAGCTTCCCGTGGGTGTTGGTTTGATACCGTTTGGGGACAGCCAAGGAGGCATCTGCAGGCAACAAAGGTAGGTGTGTGCTTGTGTGTGTGTTTCCTATGCAGATCCTAAGCCCAGTGTCACATGCAAGTAGGAGGAGTAAGAAGGGTTCCTGGCAAATCCGGGTTATGGATTGCATTTAAAAAGCCCCCGTGGGAGTGCAATGGGCCCCTGTCTTGCTGCTTAGCAATAATGGTATGGGTTTAGGTTCTGCTGTGTGTACTGGTGGTTGACTGCCCCCCAGCCCAGAGTGTGCATGGAAAATTGTCTGGCAGCCTCCCTGACAGCAAGCAGTGATAGTGCCCATGAAGGGGACCTTGTTGGGCCCGCCCCTTTCACGGTTATCGCTTCTCGGCCTTTTGGCTAAGATCAAGTGTAGTATCTGTTCTTATCAGTTTAATATCTGATACGTCCCCTATCTGGGGACCATATATTAAATGGATTTTTGAGAACGGGGGCCGATTTCGAAGCTTGCTTCCGTCGCCCTATGCATTGACCCGATATGGCAGTATCTTCGGGTACAGTGCACCACCCCCTTACAGGGTTAAAAAGAAAGATTCCTACTTTCATTGCTACCTGCTTGCTGGCTAGCCAGCTAGCCAGCCCTGTGGGCCTTGCTGCTGCAGCCAAAAAACAAAAGGTGGTGCTGCTGCTGCTGCTTCTGCTGCTTCTGCTTGTGTCTGGCCGCTGTTGGAGCGTCCAGGCACAGGACTTCTGCTGCTGCTGACTAAATGGCCTCCTTAATTGGATCATTTTAGTAGCCAGCACACCTGTGCAGGTAGGGCATGACATGATAGGCAGCTGCCTTGATAGCGGGTGGGTGCTGAATGTTCCTAATTGACAAAATAAGATTAATGCTTATGAAGAAATATAAAATCTCATCCCTTCCCCAATATCGCGCCACACCCCTACCCCTTAATTCCCTGGTTGAACTTGATGGACATATGTCTTTTTTCGACCGTACTAACTATGTAACTATGTAACATAACATGGGGGGGGGGGGGGTCTCCTGGCTGTTCACACAGGTGTGTCATTGCTGTACATTGACCATGCATTGCTTCTGTGGTATTGCAAAGGCAAAGACAAATGCTTCCAGCCATCCATTGCACTAATGGATTGGTCATCAGCTGGCTGTCTATGTCCCGCATCAATATAGACCAAAGTACAGAGGGTTAGGCTATGCTATTGTGCACCTACCTGATGCATCAGAAGGTGCGAGGCCCTTGCTAAATTCTGTGCACAGACTTTGAGATCTATACTTTAGACTGTATCTAAACCTGCTCCAACATGGACTGACATTCTGGCCTACTTTCAGCCGATGCGACTTGTCTGTCGCTGAACAGTCGCTTTTTATGTATTCAGCACCTATGTATAATGTTGTAAAAATGCTCTAGAAGCTAAAGTCGCAGAAATGTCACACATATTTGGCCTGCAACTTTCTGTGCGACAAATTCAGACAGGAAAAATCAGTATAAATCCTTAGAAAATTATCCCCCAGTGTCTCCATCTGCTGGCGGTATTGAATAAGCATTGCTGCACTGATGGGGTATGCATTAGACGAAAAAAAAGAAGAAAAAGAAGAATAATACGCCCAGAAAAGAGGCGAAAAGGAGAAAAACGTAAAAAAACGTGAAAAAAAAGTAAGAGGAAGAGAAGGGAAAAAAAGGTGGAAATGGGTTTAAAAGTGATTTCGGCGGAGAAATATATATATATATATATATATATATATATATATATATATATACGCGCACACACACACATATATATAAACGTATTCTCCGTTGAGATATTGCAGCCGCTGCTGTGTCCAGGCCCAGGAGCCTTAGCACTGTGCTGTGATGTCACTCAATACCACTGACATCACTAGGTGTAAACAACATCTCTCCTTTGCTGTGTATGTGACTATGGAGCTGTTTGGTGATGTCGTCTATTATGGCCTTCATAGAAGCAACAGGAGATTGTTGCATCCATCTAGAACCCTCAGAACTACAGTGCTATGATGTCACTCACTTCCACAGGCCTTGCAGAGTGTAAACAACAACAACCCAGCTTTGTTGTGTATGTAACCATAGGGATTTGTGATGTCACCTAGAACCTTCACAGCAGCGACAGCTTTATGAGGAGCATCAGCACTGCTCTGCCTGAGCAGAACCATCACCGCCATAGGTTGTCAAATAACCCGGATTTAACCCACACAGGTAAGTCCAATGGGGTGCAGGCATGTCCTCTATGCTTACAGCTTCCCGTGGGTGTTGGTTTGATACCGTTTGGGGACAGCCAAGGAGGCATCTGCAGGCAACAAAGGTAGGTGTGTGCTTGTGTGTGTGTTTCCTATGCAGATCCTAAGCCCAGTGTCACATGCAAGTAGGAGGAGTAAGAAGGGTTCCTGGCAAATCCGGGTTATGGATTGCATTTAAAAAGGCCCCGTGGGAGTGCAATGGGCCCCTGTCTTGCTGCTTAGCAATAATGGTATGGGTTTAGGTTCTGCTGTGTGTACTGGTGGTTGACTGCCCCCCAGCCCAGAGTGTGCATGGAAAATTGTCTGGCAGCCTCCCTGACAGCAAGCAGTGATAGTGCCCATGAAGGGGACCTTGTTGGGCCCGCCCCTTTCACGGTTATCGCTTCTCGGCCTTTTGGCTAAGATCAAGTGTAGTATCTGTTCTTATCAGTTTAATATCTGATACGTCCCCTATCTGGGGACCATATATTAAATGGATTTTTGAGAACGGGGGCCGATTTCGAAGCTTGCTTCCGTCGCCCTATGCATTGACCCGATATGGCAGTATCTTCGGGTACAGTGCACCACCCCCTTACAGGGTTAAAAAGAAAGATTCCTACTTTCATTGCTACCTGCTTGCTGGCTAGCCAGCTAGCCAGCCCTGTGGGCCTTGCTGCTGCAGCCAAAAAACAAAAGGTGGTGCTGCTGCTGCTGCTTCTGCTGCTTCTGCTTGTGTCTGGCCGCTGTTGGAGCGTCCAGGCACAGGACTTCTGCTGCTGCTGACTAAATGGCCTCCTTAATTGGATCATTTGAGTAGCCAGCACACCTGTGCAGGTAGGGCATGACATGATAGGCAGCTGCCTTGATAGCGGGTGGGTGCTGAATGTTCCTAATTGACAAAATAAGATTAATGCTTATGAAGAAATATAAAATCTCATCCCTTCCCCAATATCGCGCCACACCCCTACCCCTTAATTCCCTGGTTGAACTTGATGGACATATGTCTTTTTTCGACCGTACTAACTATGTAACTATGTAACATAACATGGGGGGGGGGGGGGGGGGGGTCTCCTGGCTGTTCACACAGGTGTGTCATTGCTGTACATTGACCATGCATTGCTTCTGTGGTATTGCAAAGGCAAAGACAAATGCTTCCAGCCATCCATTGCACTAATGGATTGGTCATCAGCTGGCTGTCTATGTCCCGCATCAATATAGACCAAAGTACAGAGGGTTAGGCTATGCTATTGTGCACCTACCTGATGCATCAGAAGGTGCGAGGCCCTTGCTAAATTCTGTGCACAGACTTTGAGATCTATACTTTAGACTGTATCTAAACCTGCTCCAACATGGACTGACATTCTGGCCTACTTTCAGCCGATGCGACTTGTCTGTCGCTGAACAGTCGCTTTTTATGTATTCAGCACCTATGTATAATGTTGTAAAAATGCTCTAGAAGCTAAAGTCGCAGAAATGTCACACATATTTGGCCTGCAACTTTCTGTGCGACAAATTCAGACAGGAAAAATCAGTATAAATCCTTAGAAAATTATCCCCCAGTGTCTCCATCTGCTGGCGGTATTGAATAAGCATTGCTGCACTGATGGGGTATGCATTAGACGAAAAAAAAGAAGAAAAAGAAGAATAATACGCCCAGAAAAGAGGCGAAAAGGAGAAAAACGTAAAAAAACGTGAAAAAAAAGTAAGAGGAAGAGAAGGGAAAAAAAGGTGGAAATGGGTTTAAAAGTGATTTCGGCGGAGAAATATATATATATATATATATATATATATATATATATATATATACGCGCACACACACACATATATATAAACGTATTCTCCGTTGAGATATTGCAGCCGCTGCTGTGTCCAGGCCCAGGAGCCTTAGCACTGTGCTGTGATGTCACTCAATACCACTGACATCACTAGGTGTAAACAACATCTCTCCTTTGCTGTGTATGTGACTATGGAGCTGTTTGGTGATGTCGTCTATTATGGCCTTCATAGAAGCAACAGGAGATTGTTGCATCCATCTAGAACCCTCAGAACTACAGTGCTATGATGTCACTCACTTCCACAGGCCTTGCAGAGTGTAAACAACAACAACCCAGCTTTGTTGTGTATGTAACCATAGGGATTTGTGATGTCACCTAGAACCTTCACAGCAGCGACAGCTTTATGAGGAGCATCAGCACTGCTCTGCCTGAGCAGAACCATCACCGCCATAGGTTGTCAAATAACCCGGATTTAACCCACACAGGTAAGTCCAATGGGGTGCAGGCATGTCCTCTATGCTTACAGCTTCCCGTGGGTGTTGGTTTGATACCGTTTGGGGACAGCCAAGGAGGCATCTGCAGGCAACAAAGGTAGGTGTGTGCTTGTGTGTGTGTTTCCTATGCAGATCCTAAGCCCAGTGTCACATGCAAGTAGGAGGAGTAAGAAGGGTTCCTGGCAAATCCGGGTTATGGATTGCATTTAAAAAGGCCCCGTGGGAGTGCAATGGGCCCCTGTCTTGCTGCTTAGCAATAATGGTATGGGTTTAGGTTCTGCTGTGTGTACTGGTGGTTGACTGCCCCCCAGCCCAGAGTGTGCATGGAAAATTGTCTGGCAGCCTCCCTGACAGCAAGCAGTGATAGTGCCCATGAAGGGGACCTTGTTGGGCCCGCCCCTTTCACGGTTATCGCTTCTCGGCCTTTTGGCTAAGATCAAGTGTAGTATCTGTTCTTATCAGTTTAATATCTGATACGTCCCCTATCTGGGGACCATATATTAAATGGATTTTTGAGAACGGGGGCCGATTTCGAAGCTTGCTTCCGTCGCCCTATGCATTGACCCGATATGGCAGTATCTTCGGGTACAGTGCACCACCCCCTTACAGGGTTAAAAAGAAAGATTCCTACTTTCATTGCTACCTGCTTGCTGGCTAGCCAGCTAGCCAGCCCTGTGGGCCTTGCTGCTGCAGCCAAAAAACAAAAGGTGGTGCTGCTGCTGCTGCTTCTGCTGCTTCTGCTTGTGTCTGGCCGCTGTTGGAGCGTCCAGGCACAGGACTTCTGCTGCTGCTGACTAAATGGCCTCCTTAATTGGATCATTTGAGTAGCCAGCACACCTGTGCAGGTAGGGCATGACATGATAGGCAGCTGCCTTGATAGCGGGTGGGTGCTGAATGTTCCTAATTGACAAAATAAGATTAATGCTTATGAAGAAATATAAAATCTCATCCCTTCCCCAATATCGCGCCACACCCCTACCCCTTAATTCCCTGGTTGAACTTGATGGACATATGTCTTTTTTCGACCGTACTAACTATGTAACTATGTAACATAACATGGGGGGGGGGGGGGGGGGGTCTCCTGGCTGTTCACACAGGTGTGTCATTGCTGTACATTGACCATGCATTGCTTCTGTGGTATTGCAAAGGCAAAGACAAATGCTTCCAGCCATCCATTGCACTAATGGATTGGTCATCAGCTGGCTGTCTATGTCCCGCATCAATATAGACCAAAGTACAGAGGGTTAGGCTATGCTATTGTGCACCTACCTGATGCATCAGAAGGTGCGAGGCCCTTGCTAAATTCTGTGCACAGACTTTGAGATCTATACTTTAGACTGTATCTAAACCTGCTCCAACATGGACTGACATTCTGGCCTACTTTCAGCCGATGCGACTTGTCTGTCGCTGAACAGTCGCTTTTTATGTATTCAGCACCTATGTATAATGTTGTAAAAATGCTCTAGAAGCTAAAGTCGCAGAAATGTCACACATATTTGGCCTGCAACTTTCTGTGCGACAAATTCAGACAGGAAAAATCAGTATAAATCCTTAGAAAATTATCCCCCAGTGTCTCCATCTGCTGGCGGTATTGAATAAGCATTGCTGCACTGATGGGGTATGCATTAGACGAAAAAAAAGAAGAAAAAGAAGAATAATACGCCCAGAAAAGAGGCGAAAAGGAGAAAAACGTAAAAAAACGTGAAAAAAAAGTAAGAGGAAGAGAAGGGAAAAAAAGGTGGAAATGGGTTTAAAAGTGATTTCGGCGGAGAAATATATATATATATATATATATATATATATATATATATATATATACGCGCACACACACACATATATATAAACGTATTCTCCGTTGAGATATTGCAGCCGCTGCTGTGTCCAGGCCCAGGAGCCTTAGCACTGTGCTGTGATGTCACTCAATACCACTGACATCACTAGGTGTAAACAACATCTCTCCTTTGCTGTGTATGTGACTATGGAGCTGTTTGGTGATGTCGTCTATTATGGCCTTCATAGAAGCAACAGGAGATTGTTGCATCCATCTAGAACCCTCAGAACTACAGTGCTATGATGTCACTCACTTCCACAGGCCTTGCAGAGTGTAAACAACAACAACCCAGCTTTGTTGTGTATGTAACCATAGGGATTTGTGATGTCACCTAGAACCTTCACAGCAGCGACAGCTTTATGAGGAGCATCAGCACTGCTCTGCCTGAGCAGAACCATCACCGCCATAGGTTGTCAAATAACCCGGATTTAACCCACACAGGTAAGTCCAATGGGGTGCAGGCATGTCCTCTATGCTTACAGCTTCCCGTGGGTGTTGGTTTGATACCGTTTGGGGACAGCCAAGGAGGCATCTGCAGGCAACAAAGGTAGGTGTGTGCTTGTGTGTGTGTTTCCTATGCAGATCCTAAGCCCAGTGTCACATGCAAGTAGGAGGAGTAAGAAGGGTTCCTGGCAAATCCGGGTTATGGATTGCATTTAAAAAGGCCCCGTGGGAGTGCAATGGGCCCCTGTCTTGCTGCTTAGCAATAATGGTATGGGTTTAGGTTCTGCTGTGTGTACTGGTGGTTGACTGCCCCCCAGCCCAGAGTGTGCATGGAAAATTGTCTGGCAGCCTCCCTGACAGCAAGCAGTGATAGTGCCCATGAAGGGGACCTTGTTGGGCCCGCCCCTTTCACGGTTATCGCTTCTCGGCCTTTTGGCTAAGATCAAGTGTAGTATCTGTTCTTATCAGTTTAATATCTGATACGTCCCCTATCTGGGGACCATATATTAAATGGATTTTTGAGAACGGGGGCCGATTTCGAAGCTTGCTTCCGTCGCCCTATGCATTGACCCGATATGGCAGTATCTTCGGGTACAGTGCACCACCCCCTTACAGGGTTAAAAAGAAAGATTCCTACTTTCATTGCTACCTGCTTGCTGGCTAGCCAGCTAGCCAGCCCTGTGGGCCTTGCTGCTGCAGCCAAAAAACAAAAGGTGGTGCTGCTGCTGCTGCTTCTGCTGCTTCTGCTTGTGTCTGGCCGCTGTTGGAGCGTCCAGGCACAGGACTTCTGCTGCTGCTGACTAAATGGCCTCCTTAATTGGATCATTTGAGTAGCCAGCACACCTGTGCAGGTAGGGCATGACATGATAGGCAGCTGCCTTGATAGCGGGTGGGTGCTGAATGTTCCTAATTGACAAAATAAGATTAATGCTTATGAAGAAATATAAAATCTCATCCCTTCCCCAATATCGCGCCACACCCCTACCCCTTAATTCCCTGGTTGAACTTGATGGACATATGTCTTTTTTCGACCGTACTAACTATGTAACTATGTAACATAACATGGGGGGGGGGGGGGGGGGGGGGTCTCCTGGCTGTTCACACAGGTGTGTCATTGCTGTACATTGACCATGCATTGCTTCTGTGGTATTGCAAAGGCAAAGACAAATGCTTCCAGCCATCCATTGCACTAATGGATTGGTCATCAGCTGGCTGTCTATGTCCCGCATCAATATAGACCAAAGTACAGAGGGTTAGGCTATGCTATTGTGCACCTACCTGATGCATCAGAAGGTGCGAGGCCCTTGCTAAATTCTGTGCACAGACTTTGAGATCTATACTTTAGACTGTATCTAAACCTGCTCCAACATGGACTGACATTCTGGCCTACTTTCAGCCGATGCGACTTGTCTGTCGCTGAACAGTCGCTTTTTATGTATTCAGCACCTATGTATAATGTTGTAAAAATGCTCTAGAAGCTAAAGTCGCAGAAATGTCACACATATTTGGCCTGCAACTTTCTGTGCGACAAATTCAGACAGGAAAAATCAGTATAAATCCTTAGAAAATTATCCCCCAGTGTCTCCATCTGCTGGCGGTATTGAATAAGCATTGCTGCACTGATGGGGTATGCATTAGACGAAAAAAAAGAAGAAAAAGAAGAATAATACGCCCAGAAAAGAGGCGAAAAGGAGAAAAACGTAAAAAAACGTGAAAAAAAAGTAAGAGGAAGAGAAGGGAAAAAAAGGTGGAAATGGGTTTAAAAGTGATTTCGGCGGAGAAATATATATATATATATATATATATATATATATATATATATATATACGCGCACACACACACATATATATAAACGTATTCTCCGTTGAGATATTGCAGCCGCTGCTGTGTCCAGGCCCAGGAGCCTTAGCACTGTGCTGTGATGTCACTCAATACCACTGACATCACTAGGTGTAAACAACATCTCTCCTTTGCTGTGTATGTGACTATGGAGCTGTTTGGTGATGTCGTCTATTATGGCCTTCATAGAAGCAACAGGAGATTGTTGCATCCATCTAGAACCCTCAGAACTACAGTGCTATGATGTCACTCACTTCCACAGGCCTTGCAGAGTGTAAACAACAACAACCCAGCTTTGTTGTGTATGTAACCATAGGGATTTGTGATGTCACCTAGAACCTTCACAGCAGCGACAGCTTTATGAGGAGCATCAGCACTGCTCTGCCTGAGCAGAACCATCACCGCCATAGGTTGTCAAATAACCCGGATTTAACCCACACAGGTAAGTCCAATGGGGTGCAGGCATGTCCTCTATGCTTACAGCTTCCCGTGGGTGTTGGTTTGATACCGTTTGGGGACAGCCAAGGAGGCATCTGCAGGCAACAAAGGTAGGTGTGTGCTTGTGTGTGTGTTTCCTATGCAGATCCTAAGCCCAGTGTCACATGCAAGTAGGAGGAGTAAGAAGGGTTCCTGGCAAATCCGGGTTATGGATTGCATTTAAAAAGGCCCCGTGGGAGTGCAATGGGCCCCTGTCTTGCTGCTTAGCAATAATGGTATGGGTTTAGGTTCTGCTGTGTGTACTGGTGGTTGACTGCCCCCCAGCCCAGAGTGTGCATGGAAAATTGTCTGGCAGCCTCCCTGACAGCAAGCAGTGATAGTGCCCATGAAGGGGACCTTGTTGGGCCCGCCCCTTTCACGGTTATCGCTTCTCGGCCTTTTGGCTAAGATCAAGTGTAGTATCTGTTCTTATCAGTTTAATATCTGATACGTCCCCTATCTGGGGACCATATATTAAATGGATTTTTGAGAACGGGGGCCGATTTCGAAGCTTGCTTCCGTCGCCCTATGCATTGACCCGATATGGCAGTATCTTCGGGTACAGTGCACCACCCCCTTACAGGGTTAAAAAGAAAGATTCCTACTTTCATTGCTACCTGCTTGCTGGCTAGCCAGCTAGCCAGCCCTGTGGGCCTTGCTGCTGCAGCCAAAAAACAAAAGGTGGTGCTGCTGCTGCTGCTTCTGCTGCTTCTGCTTGTGTCTGGCCGCTGTTGGAGCGTCCAGGCACAGGACTTCTGCTGCTGCTGACTAAATGGCCTCCTTAATTGGATCATTTGAGTAGCCAGCACACCTGTGCAGGTAGGGCATGACATGATAGGCAGCTGCCTTGATAGCGGGTGGGTGCTGAATGTTCCTAATTGACAAAATAAGATTAATGCTTATGAAGAAATATAAAATCTCATCCCTTCCCCAATATCGCGCCACACCCCTACCCCTTAATTCCCTGGTTGAACTTGATGGACATATGTCTTTTTTCGACCGTACTAACTATGTAACTATGTAACATAACATGGGGGGGGGGGGGGGTCTCCTGGCTGTTCACACAGGTGTGTCATTGCTGTACATTGACCATGCATTGCTTCTGTGGTATTGCAAAGGCAAAAACAAATGCTTCCAGCCATCCATTGCACTAATGGATTGGTCATCAGCTGGCTGTCTATGTCCCGCATCAATATAGACCAAAGTACAGAGGGTTAGGCTATGCTATTGTGCACCTACCTGATGCATCAGAAGGTGCGAGGCCCTTGCTAAATTCTGTGCACAGACTTTGAGATCTATACTTTAGACTGTATCTAAACCTGCTCCAACATGGACTGACATTCTGGCCTACTTTCAGCCGATGCGACTTGTCTGTCGCTGAACAGTCGCTTTTTATGTATTCAGCACCTATGTATAATGTTGTAAAAATGCTCTAGAAGCTAAAGTCGCAGAAATGTCACACATATTTGGCCTGCAACTTTCTGTGCGACAAATTCAGACAGGAAAAATCAGTATAAATCCTTAGAAAATTATCCCCCAGTGTCTCCATCTGCTGGCGGTATTGAATAAGCATTGCTGCACTGATGGGGTATGCATTAGACGAAAAAAAAGAAGAAAAAGAAGAATAATACGCCCAGAAAAGAGGCGAAAAGGAGAAAAACGTAAAAAAACGTGAAAAAAAAGTAAGAGGAAGAGAAGGGAAAAAAAGGTGGAAATGGGTTTAAAAGTGATTTCGGCGGAGAAATATATATATATATATATATATATATATATATATATATATATATACGCGCACACACACACATATATATAAACGTATTCTCCGTTGAGATATTGCAGCCGCTGCTGTGTCCAGGCCCAGGAGCCTTAGCACTGTGCTGTGATGTCACTCAATACCACTGACATCACTAGGTGTAAACAACATCTCTCCTTTGCTGTGTATGTGACTATGGAGCTGTTTGGTGATGTCGTCTATTATGGCCTTCATAGAAGCAACAGGAGATTGTTGCATCCATCTAGAACCCTCAGAACTACAGTGCTATGATGTCACTCACTTCCACAGGCCTTGCAGAGTGTAAACAACAACAACCCAGCTTTGTTGTGTATGTAACCATAGGGATTTGTGATGTCACCTAGAACCTTCACAGCAGCGACAGCTTTATGAGGAGCATCAGCACTGCTCTGCCTGAGCAGAACCATCACCGCCATAGGTTGTCAAATAACCCGGATTTAACCCACACAGGTAAGTCCAATGGGGTGCAGGCATGTCCTCTATGCTTACAGCTTCCCGTGGGTGTTGGTTTGATACCGTTTGGGGACAGCCAAGGAGGCATCTGCAGGCAACAAAGGTAGGTGTGTGCTTGTGTGTGTGTTTCCTATGCAGATCCTAAGCCCAGTGTCACATGCAAGTAGGAGGAGTAAGAAGGGTTCCTGGCAAATCCGGGTTATGGATTGCATTTAAAAAGGCCCCGTGGGAGTGCAATGGGCCCCTGTCTTGCTGCTTAGCAATAATGGTATGGGTTTAGGTTCTGCTGTGTGTACTGGTGGTTGACTGCCCCCCAGCCCAGAGTGTGCATGGAAAATTGTCTGGCAGCCTCCCTGACAGCAAGCAGTGATAGTGCCCATGAAGGGGACCTTGTTGGGCCCGCCCCTTTCACGGTTATCGCTTCTCGGCCTTTTGGCTAAGATCAAGTGTAGTATCTGTTCTTATCAGTTTAATATCTGATACGTCCCCTATCTGGGGACCATATATTAAATGGATTTTTGAGAACGGGGGCCGATTTCGAAGCTTGCTTCCGTCGCCCTATGCATTGACCCGATATGGCAGTATCTTCGGGTACAGTGCACCACCCCCTTACAGGGTTAAAAAGAAAGATTCCTACTTTCATTGCTACCTGCTTGCTGGCTAGCCAGCTAGCCAGCCCTGTGGGCCTTGCTGCTGCAGCCAAAAAACAAAAGGTGGTGCTGCTGCTGCTGCTTCTGCTGCTTCTGCTTGTGTCTGGCCGCTGTTGGAGCGTCCAGGCACAGGACTTCTGCTGCTGCTGACTAAATGGCCTCCTTAATTGGATCATTTGAGTAGCCAGCACACCTGTGCAGGTAGGGCATGACATGATAGGCAGCTGCCTTGATAGCGGGTGGGTGCTGAATGTTCCTAATTGACAAAATAAGATTAATGCTTATGAAGAAATATAAAATCTCATCCCTTCCCCAATATCGCGCCACACCCCTACCCCTTAATTCCCTGGTTGAACTTGATGGACATATGTCTTTTTTCGACCGTACTAACTATGTAACTATGTAACATAACATGGGGGGGGGGGGGGGGGGGTCTCCTGGCTGTTCACACAGGTGTGTCATTGCTGTACATTGACCATGCATTGCTTCTGTGGTATTGCAAAGGCAAAGACAAATGCTTCCAGCCATCCATTGCACTAATGGATTGGTCATCAGCTGGCTGTCTATGTCCCGCATCAATATAGACCAAAGTACAGAGGGTTAGGCTATGCTATTGTGCACCTACCTGATGCATCAGAAGGTGCGAGGCCCTTGCTAAATTCTGTGCACAGACTTTGAGATCTATACTTTAGACTGTATCTAAACCTGCTCCAACATGGACTGACATTCTGGCCTACTTTCAGCCGATGCGACTTGTCTGTCGCTGAACAGTCGCTTTTTATGTATTCAGCACCTATGTATAATGTTGTAAAAATGCTCTAGAAGCTAAAGTCGCAGAAATGTCACACATATTTGGCCTGCAACTTTCTGTGCGACAAATTCAGACAGGAAAAATCAGTATAAATCCTTAGAAAATTATCCCCCAGTGTCTCCATCTGCTGGCGGTATTGAATAAGCATTGCTGCACTGATGGGGTATGCATTAGACGAAAAAAAAGAAGAAAAAGAAGAATAATACGCCCAGAAAAGAGGCGAAAAGGAGAAAAACGTAAAAAAACGTGAAAAAAAAGTAAGAGGAAGAGAAGGGAAAAAAAGGTGGAAATGGGTTTAAAAGTGATTTCGGCGGAGATATATATATATATATATATATATATATATATATATATATATATATATATACGCGCACACACACACATATATATAAACGTATTCTCCGTTGAGATATTGCAGCCGCTGCTGTGTCCAGGCCCAGGAGCCTTAGCACTGTGCTGTGATGTCACTCAATACCACTGACATCACTAGGTGTAAACAACATCTCTCCTTTGCTGTGTATGTGACTATGGAGCTGTTTGGTGATGTCGTCTATTATGGCCTTCATAGAAGCAACAGGAGATTGTTGCATCCATCTAGAACCCTCAGAACTACAGTGCTATGATGTCACTCACTTCCACAGGCCTTGCAGAGTGTAAACAACAACAACCCAGCTTTGTTGTGTATGTAACCATAGGGATTTGTGATGTCACCTAGAACCTTCACAGCAGCGACAGCTTTATGAGGAGCATCAGCACTGCTCTGCCTGAGCAGAACCATCACCGCCATAGGTTGTCAAATAACCCGGATTTAACCCACACAGGTAAGTCCAATGGGGTGCAGGCATGTCCTCTATGCTTACAGCTTCCCGTGGGTGTTGGTTTGATACCGTTTGGGGACAGCCAAGGAGGCATCTGCAGGCAACAAAGGTAGGTGTGTGCTTGTGTGTGTGTTTCCTATGCAGATCCTAAGCCCAGTGTCACATGCAAGTAGGAGGAGTAAGAAGGGTTCCTGGCAAATCCGGGTTATGGATTGCATTTAAAAAGGCCCCGTGGGAGTGCAATGGGCCCCTGTCTTGCTGCTTAGCAATAATGGTATGGGTTTAGGTTCTGCTGTGTGTACTGGTGGTTGACTGCCCCCCAGCCCAGAGTGTGCATGGAAAATTGTCTGGCAGCCTCCCTGACAGCAAGCAGTGATAGTGCCCATGAAGGGGACCTTGTTGGGCCCGCCCCTTTCACGGTTATCGCTTCTCGGCCTTTTGGCTAAGATCAAGTGTAGTATCTGTTCTTATCAGTTTAATATCTGATACGTCCCCTATCTGGGGACCATATATTAAATGGATTTTTGAGAACGGGGGCCGATTTCGAAGCTTGCTTCCGTCGCCCTATGCATTGACCCGATATGGCAGTATCTTCGGGTACAGTGCACCACCCCCTTACAGGGTTAAAAAGAAAGATTCCTACTTTCATTGCTACCTGCTTGCTGGCTAGCCAGCTAGCCAGCCCTGTGGGCCTTGCTGCTGCAGCCAAAAAACAAAAGGTGGTGCTGCTGCTGCTGCTTCTGCTGCTTCTGCTTGTGTCTGGCCGCTGTTGGAGCGTCCAGGCACAGGACTTCTGCTGCTGCTGACTAAATGGCCTCCTTAATTGGATCATTTGAGTAGCCAGCACACCTGTGCAGGTAGGGCATGACATGATAGGCAGCTGCCTTGATAGCGGGTGGGTGCTGAATGTTCCTAATTGACAAAATAAGATTAATGCTTATGAAGAAATATAAAATCTCATCCCTTCCCCAATATCGCGCCACACCCCTACCCCTTAATTCCCTGGTTGAACTTGATGGACATATGTCTTTTTTCGACCGTACTAACTATGTAACTATGTAACATAACATGGGGGGGGGGGGGGGGTCTCCTGGCTGTTCACACAGGTGTGTCATTGCTGTACATTGACCATGCATTGCTTCTGTGGTATTGCAAAGGCAAAGACAAATGCTTCCAGCCATCCATTGCACTAATGGATTGGTCATCAGCTGGCTGTCTATGTCCCGCATCAATATAGACCAAAGTACAGAGGGTTAGGCTATGCTATTGTGCACCTACCTGATGCATCAGAAGGTGCGAGGCCCTTGCTAAATTCTGTGCACAGACTTTGAGATCTATACTTTAGACTGTATCTAAACCTGCTCCAACATGGACTGACATTCTGGCCTACTTTCAGCCGATGCGACTTGTCTGTCGCTGAACAGTCGCTTTTTATGTATTCAGCACCTATGTATAATGTTGTAAAAATGCTCTAGAAGCTAAAGTCGCAGAAATGTCACACATATTTGGCCTGCAACTTTCTGTGCGACAAATTCAGACAGGAAAAATCAGTATAAATCCTTAGAAAATTATCCCCCAGTGTCTCCATCTGCTGGCGGTATTGAATAAGCATTGCTGCACTGATGGGGTATGCATTAGACGAAAAAAAAGAAGAAAAAGAAGAATAATACGCCCAGAAAAGAGGCGAAAAGGAGAAAAACGTAAAAAAACGTGAAAAAAAAGTAAGAGGAAGAGAAGGGAAAAAAAGGTGGAAATGGGTTTAAAAGTGATTTCGGCGGAGAATATATATATATATATATATATATATATATATATATATATATGTATATATACGCGCACACACACACATATATATAAACGTATTCTCCGTTGAGATATTGCAGCCGCTGCTGTGTCCAGGCCCAGGAGCCTTAGCACTGTGCTGTGATGTCACTCAATACCACTGACATCACTAGGTGTAAACAACATCTCTCCTTTGCTGTGTATGTGACTATGGAGCTGTTTGGTGATGTCGTCTATTATGGCCTTCATAGAAGCAACAGGAGATTGTTGCATCCATCTAGAACCCTCAGAACTACAGTGCTATGATGTCACTCACTTCCACAGGCCTTGCAGAGTGTAAACAACAACAACCCAGCTTTGTTGTGTATGTAACCATAGGGATTTGTGATGTCACCTAGAACCTTCACAGCAGCGACAGCTTTATGAGGAGCATCAGCACTGCTCTGCCTGAGCAGAACCATCACCGCCATAGGTTGTCAAATAACCCGGATTTAACCCACACAGGTAAGTCCAATGGGGTGCAGGCATGTCCTCTATGCTTACAGCTTCCCGTGGGTGTTGGTTTGATACCGTTTGGGGACAGCCAAGGAGGCATCTGCAGGCAACAAAGGTAGGTGTGTGCTTGTGTGTGTGTTTCCTATGCAGATCCTAAGCCCAGTGTCACATGCAAGTAGGAGGAGTAAGAAGGGTTCCTGGCAAATCCGGGTTATGGATTGCATTTAAAAAGGCCCCGTGGGAGTGCAATGGGCCCCTGTCTTGCTGCTTAGCAATAATGGTATGGGTTTAGGTTCTGCTGTGTGTACTGGTGGTTGACTGCCCCCCAGCCCAGAGTGTGCATGGAAAATTGTCTGGCAGCCTCCCTGACAGCAAGCAGTGATAGTGCCCATGAAGGGGACCTTGTTGGGCCCGCCCCTTTCACGGTTATCGCTTCTCGGCCTTTTGGCTAAGATCAAGTGTAGTATCTGTTCTTATCAGTTTAATATCTGATACGTCCCCTATCTGGGGACCATATATTAAATGGATTTTTGAGAACGGGGGCCGATTTCGAAGCTTGCTTCCGTCGCCCTATGCATTGACCCGATATGGCAGTATCTTCGGGTACAGTGCACCACCCCCTTACAGGGTTAAAAAGAAAGATTCCTACTTTCATTGCTACCTGCTTGCTGGCTAGCCAGCTAGCCAGCCCTGTGGGCCTTGCTGCTGCAGCCAAAAAACAAAAGGTGGTGCTGCTGCTGCTGCTTCTGCTGCTTCTGCTTGTGTCTGGCCGCTGTTGGAGCGTCCAGGCACAGGACTTCTGCTGCTGCTGACTAAATGGCCTCCTTAATTGGATCATTTGAGTAGCCAGCACACCTGTGCAGGTAGGGCATGACATGATAGGCAGCTGCCTTGATAGCGGGTGGGTGCTGAATGTTCCTAATTGACAAAATAAGATTAATGCTTATGAAGAAATATAAAATCTCATCCCTTCCCCAATATCGCGCCACACCCCTACCCCTTAATTCCCTGGTTGAACTTGATGGACATATGTCTTTTTTCGACCGTACTAACTATGTAACTATGTAACATAACATGGGGGGGGGGGGGGGGGGGTCTCCTGGCTGTTCACACAGGTGTGTCATTGCTGTACATTGACCATGCATTGCTTCTGTGGTATTGCAAAGGCAAAGACAAATGCTTCCAGCCATCCATTGCACTAATGGATTGGTCATCAGCTGGCTGTCTATGTCCCGCATCAATATAGACCAAAGTACAGAGGGTTAGGCTATGCTATTGTGCACCTACCTGATGCATCAGAAGGTGCGAGGCCCTTGCTAAATTCTGTGCACAGACTTTGAGATCTATACTTTAGACTGTATCTAAACCTGCTCCAACATGGACTGACATTCTGGCCTACTTTCAGCCGATGCGACTTGTCTGTCGCTGAACAGTCGCTTTTTATGTATTCAGCACCTATGTATAATGTTGTAAAAATGCTCTAGAAGCTAAAGTCGCAGAAATGTCACACATATTTGGCCTGCAACTTTCTGTGCGACAAATTCAGACAGGAAAAATCAGTATAAATCCTTAGAAAATTATCTCCCAGTGTCTCCATCTGCTGGCGGTATTGAATAAGCATTGCTGCACTGATGGGGTATGCATTAGACGAAAAAAAAGAAGAAAAAGAAGAATAATACGCCCAGAAAAGAGGCGAAAAGGAGAAAAACGTAAAAAAACGTGAAAAAAAAGTAAGAGGAAGAGAAGGGAAAAAAAGGTGGAAATGGGTTTAAAAGTGATTTCGGCGGAGAAATATATATATATATATATATATATATATATATATATATATATATACGCGCACACACACACATATATATAAACGTATTCTCCGTTGAGATATTGCAGCCGCTGCTGTGTCCAGGCCCAGGAGCCTTAGCACTGTGCTGTGATGTCACTCAATACCACTGACATCACTAGGTGTAAACAACATCTCTCCTTTGCTGTGTATGTGACTATGGAGCTGTTTGGTGATGTCGTCTATTATGGCCTTCATAGAAGCAACAGGAGATTGTTGCATCCATCTAGAACCCTCAGAACTACAGTGCTATGATGTCACTCACTTCCACAGGCCTTGCAGAGTGTAAACAACAACAACCCAGCTTTGTTGTGTATGTAACCATAGGGATTTGTGATGTCACCTAGAACCTTCACAGCAGCGACAGCTTTATGAGGAGCATCAGCACTGCTCTGCCTGAGCAGAACCATCACCGCCATAGGTTGTCAAATAACCCGGATTTAACCCACACAGGTAAGTCCAATGGGGTGCAGGCATGTCCTCTATGCTTACAGCTTCCCGTGGGTGTTGGTTTGATACCGTTTGGGGACAGCCAAGGAGGCATCTGCAGGCAACAAAGGTAGGTGTGTGCTTGTGTGTGTGTTTCCTATGCAGATCCTAAGCCCAGTGTCACATGCAAGTAGGAGGAGTAAGAAGGGTTCCTGGCAAATCCGGGTTATGGATTGCATTTAAAAAGGCCCCGTGGGAGTGCAATGGGCCCCTGTCTTGCTGCTTAGCAATAATGGTATGGGTTTAGGTTCTGCTGTGTGTACTGGTGGTTGACTGCCCCCCAGCCCAGAGTGTGCATGGAAAATTGTCTGGCAGCCTCCCTGACAGCAAGCAGTGATAGTGCCCATGAAGGGGACCTTGTTGGGCCCGCCCCTTTCACGGTTATCGCTTCTCGGCCTTTTGGCTAAGATCAAGTGTAGTATCTGTTCTTATCAGTTTAATATCTGATACGTCCCCTATCTGGGGACCATATATTAAATGGATTTTTGAGAACGGGGGCCGATTTCGAAGCTTGCTTCCGTCGCCCTATGCATTGACCCGATATGGCAGTATCTTCGGGTACAGTGCACCACCCCCTTACAGGGTTAAAAAGAAAGATTCCTACTTTCATTGCTACCTGCTTGCTGGCTAGCCAGCTAGCCAGCCCTGTGGGCCTTGCTGCTGCAGCCAAAAAACAAAAGGTGGTGCTGCTGCTGCTGCTTCTGCTGCTTCTGCTTGTGTCTGGCCGCTGTTGGAGCGTCCAGGCACAGGACTTCTGCTGCTGCTGACTAAATGGCCTCCTTAATTGGATCATTTGAGTAGCCAGCACACCTGTGCAGGTAGGGCATGACATGATAGGCAGCTGCCTTGATAGCGGGTGGGTGCTGAATGTTCCTAATTGACAAAATAAGATTAATGCTTATGAAGAAATATAAAATCTCATCCCTTCCCCAATATCGCGCCACACCCCTACCCCTTAATTCCCTGGTTGAACTTGATGGACATATGTCTTTTTTCGACCGTACTAACTATGTAACTATGTAACATAACATGGGGGGGGGGGGGGGGGGGTCTCCTGGCTGTTCACACAGGTGTGTCATTGCTGTACATTGACCATGCATTGCTTCTGTGGTATTGCAAAGGCAAAGACAAATGCTTCCAGCCATCCATTGCACTAATGGATTGGTCATCAGCTGGCTGTCTATGTCCCGCATCAATATAGACCAAAGTACAGAGGGTTAGGCTATGCTATTGTGCACCTACCTGATGCATCAGAAGGTGCGAGGCCCTTGCTAAATTCTGTGCACAGACTTTGAGATCTATACTTTAGACTGTATCTAAACCTGCTCCAACATGGACTGACATTCTGGCCTACTTTCAGCCGATGCGACTTGTCTGTCGCTGAACAGTCGCTTTTTATGTATTCAGCACCTATGTATAATGTTGTAAAAATGCTCTAGAAGCTAAAGTCGCAGAAATGTCACACATATTTGGCCTGCAACTTTCTGTGCGACAAATTCAGACAGGAAAAATCAGTATAAATCCTTAGAAAATTATCCCCCAGTGTCTCCATCTGCTGGCGGTATTGAATAAGCATTGCTGCACTGATGGGGTATGCATTAGACGAAAAAAAAGAAGAAAAAGAAGAATAATACGCCCAGAAAAGAGGCGAAAAGGAGAAAAACGTAAAAAAACGTGAAAAAAAAGTAAGAGGAAGAGAAGGGAAAAAAAGGTGGAAATGGGTTTAAAAGTGATTTCGGCGGAGAAATATATATATATATATATATATATATATATATATATATATATATATATACGCGCACACACACACATATATATAAACGTATTCTCCGTTGAGATATTGCAGCCGCTGCTGTGTCCAGGCCCAGGAGCCTTAGCACTGTGCTGTGATGTCACTCAATACCACTGACATCACTAGGTGTAAACAACATCTCTCCTTTGCTGTGTATGTGACTATGGAGCTGTTTGGTGATGTTGTCTATTATGGCCTTCATAGAAGCAACAGGAGATTGTTGCATCCATCTAGAACCCTCAGAACTACAGTGCTATGATGTCACTCACTTCCACAGGCCTTGCAGAGTGTAAACAACAACAACCCAGCTTTGTTGTGTATGTAACCATAGGGATTTGTGATGTCACCTAGAACCTTCACAGCAGCGACAGCTTTATGAGGAGCATCAGCACTGCTCTGCCTGAGCAGAACCATCACCGCCATAGGTTGTCAAATAACCCGGATTTAACCCACACAGGTAAGTCCAATGGGGTGCAGGCATGTCCTCTATGCTTACAGCTTCCCGTGGGTGTTGGTTTGATACCGTTTGGGGACAGCCAAGGAGGCATCTGCAGGCAACAAAGGTAGGTGTGTGCTTGTGTGTGTGTTTCCTATGCAGATCCTAAGCCCAGTGTCACATGCAAGTAGGAGGAGTAAGAAGGGTTCCTGGCAAATCCGGGTTATGGATTGCATTTAAAAAGGCCCCGTGGGAGTGCAATGGGCCCCTGTCTTGCTGCTTAGCAATAATGGTATGGGTTTAGGTTCTGCTGTGTGTACTGGTGGTTGACTGCCCCCCAGCCCAGAGTGTGCATGGAAAATTGTCTGGCAGCCTCCCTGACAGCAAGCAGTGATAGTGCCCATGAAGGGGACCTTGTTGGGCCCGCCCCTTTCACGGTTATCGCTTCTCGGCCTTTTGGCTAAGATCAAGTGTAGTATCTGTTCTTATCAGTTTAATATCTGATACGTCCCCTATCTGGGGACCATATATTAAATGGATTTTTGAGAACGGGGGCCGATTTCGAAGCTTGCTTCCGTCGCCCTATGCATTGACCCGATATGGCAGTATCTTCGGGTACAGTGCACCACCCCCTTACAGGGTTAAAAAGAAAGATTCCTACTTTCATTGCTACCTGCTTGCTGGCTAGCCAGCTAGCCAGCCCTGTGGGCCTTGCTGCTGCAGCCAAAAAACAAAAGGTGGTGCTGCTGCTGCTGCTTCTGCTGCTTCTGCTTGTGTCTGGCCGCTGTTGGAGCGTCCAGGCACAGGACTTCTGCTGCTGCTGACTAAATGGCCTCCTTAATTGGATCATTTGAGTAGCCAGCACACCTGTGCAGGTAGGGCATGACATGATAGGCAGCTGCCTTGATAGCGGGTGGGTGCTGAATGTTCCTAATTGACAAAATAAGATTAATGCTTATGAAGAAATATAAAATCTCATCCCTTCCCCAATATCGCGCCACACCCCTACCCCTTAATTCCCTGGTTGAACTTGATGGACATATGTCTTTTTTCGACCGTACTAACTATGTAACTATGTAACATAACATGGGGGGGGGGGGGGGTCTCCTGGCTGTTCACACAGGTGTGTCATTGCTGTACATTGACCATGCATTGCTTCTGTGGTATTGCAAAGGCAAAGACAAATGCTTCCAGCCATCCATTGCACTAATGGATTGGTCATCAGCTGGCTGTCTATGTCCCGCATCAATATAGACCAAAGTACAGAGGGTTAGGCTATGCTATTGTGCACCTACCTGATGCATCAGAAGGTGCGAGGCCCTTGCTAAATTCTGTGCACAGACTTTGAGATCTATACTTTAGACTGTATCTAAACCTGCTCCAACATGGACTGACATTCTGGCCTACTTTCAGCCGATGCGACTTGTCTGTCGCTGAACAGTCGCTTTTTATGTATTCAGCACTTATGTATAATGTTGTAAAAATGCTCTAGAAGCTAAAGTCGCAGAAATGTCACACATATTTGGCCTGCAACTTTCTGTGCGACAAATTCAGACAGGAAAAATCAGTATAAATCCTTAGAAAATTATCCCCCAGTGTCTCCATCTGCTGGCGGTATTGAATAAGCATTGCTGCACTGATGGGGTATGCATTAGACGAAAAAAAAGAAGAAAAAGAAGAATAATACGCCCAGAAAAGAGGCGAAAAGGAGAAAAACGTAAAAAAACGTGAAAAAAAAGTAAGAGGAAGAGAAGGGAAAAAAAGGTGGAAATGGGTTTAAAAGTGATTTCGGCGGAGAAATATATATATATATATATATATATATATATATATATATATATACGCGCACACACACATATATATAAACGTATTCTCCGTTGAGATATTGCAGCCGCTGCTGTGTCCAGGCCCAGGAGCCTTAGCACTGTGCTGTGATGTCACTCAATACCACTGACATCACTAGGTGTAAACAACATCTCTCCTTTGCTGTGTATGTGACTATGGAGCTGTTTGGTGATGTCGTCTATTATGGCCTTCATAGAAGCAACAGGAGATTGTTGCATCCATCTAGAACCCTCAGAACTACAGTGCTATGATGTCACTCACTTCCACAGGCCTTGCAGAGTGTAAACAACAACAACCCAGCTTTGTTGTGTATGTAACCATAGGGATTTGTGATGTCACCTAGAACCTTCACAGCAGCGACAGCTTTATGAGGAGCATCAGCACTGCTCTGCCTGAGCAGAACCATCACCGCCATAGGTTGTCAAATAACCCGGATTTAACCCACACAGGTAAGTCCAATGGGGTGCAGGCATGTCCTCTATGCTTACAGCTTCCCGTGGGTGTTGGTTTGATACCGTTTGGGGACAGCCAAGGAGGCATCTGCAGGCAACAAAGGTAGGTGTGTGCTTGTGTGTGTGTTTCCTATGCAGATCCTAAGCCCAGTGTCACATGCAAGTAGGAGGAGTAAGAAGGGTTCCTGGCAAATCCGGGTTATGGATTGCATTTAAAAAGGCCCCGTGGGAGTGCAATGGGCCCCTGTCTTGCTGCTTAGCAATAATGGTATGGGTTTAGGTTCTGCTGTGTGTACTGGTGGTTGACTGCCCCCCAGCCCAGAGTGTGCATGGAAAATTGTCTGGCAGCCTCCCTGACAGCAAGCAGTGATAGTGCCCATGAAGGGGACCTTGTTGGGCCCGCCCCTTTCACGGTTATCGCTTCTCGGCCTTTTGGCTAAGATCAAGTGTAGTATCTGTTCTTATCAGTTTAATATCTGATACGTCCCCTATCTGGGGACCATATATTAAATGGATTTTTGAGAACGGGGGCCGATTTCGAAGCTTGCTTCCGTCGCCCTATGCATTGACCCGATATGGCAGTATCTTCGGGTACAGTGCACCACCCCCTTACAGGGTTAAAAAGAAAGATTCCTACTTTCATTGCTACCTGCTTGCTGGCTAGCCAGCTAGCCAGCCCTGTGGGCCTTGCTGCTGCAGCCAAAAAACAAAAGGTGGTGCTGCTGCTGCTGCTTCTGCTGCTTCTGCTTGTGTCTGGCCGCTGTTGGAGCGTCCAGGCACAGGACTTCTGCTGCTGCTGACTAAATGGCCTCCTTAATTGGATCATTTGAGTAGCCAGCACACCTGTGCAGGTAGGGCATGACATGATAGGCAGCTGCCTTGATAGCGGGTGGGTGCTGAATGTTCCTAATTGACAAAATAAGATTAATGCTTATGAAGAAATATAAAATCTCATCCCTTCCCCAATATCGCGCCACACCCCTACCCCTTAATTCCCTGGTTGAACTTGATGGACATATGTCTTTTTTCGACCGTACTAACTATGTAACTATGTAACATAACATGGGGGGGGGGGGGGGGGTCTCCTGGCTGTTCACACAGGTGTGTCATTGCTGTACATTGACCATGCATTGCTTCTGTGGTATTGCAAAGGCAAAGACAAATGCTTCCAGCCATCCATTGCACTAATGGACAGCTGGCTGTCTATGTCCCGCATCAATATAGACCAAAGTACAGAGGGTTAGGCTATGCTATTGTGCACCTACCTGATGCATCAGAAGGTGCGAGGCCCTTGCTAAATTCTGTGCACAGACTTTGAGATCTATACTTTAGACTGTATCTAAACCTGCTCCAACATGGACTGACATTCTGGCCTACTTTCAGCCGATGCGACTTGTCTGTCGCTGAACAGTCGCTTTTTATGTATTCAGCACCTATGTATAATGTTGTAAAAATGCTCTAGAAGCTAAAGTCGCAGAAATGTCACACATATTTGGCCTGCAACTTTCTGTGCGACAAATTCAGACAGGAAAAATCAGTATAAATCCTTAGAAAATTATCCCCCAGTGTCTCCATCTGCTGGCGGTATTGAATAAGCATTGCTGCACTGATGGGGTATGCATTAGACGAAAAAAAAGAAGAAAAAGAAGAATAATACGCCCAGAAAAGAGGCGAAAAGGAGAAAAACGTAAAAAAACGTGAAAAAAAAGTAAGAGGAAGAGAAGGGAAAAAAAGGTGGAAATGGGTTTAAAAGTGATTTCGGCGGAGAAATATATATATATATATATATATATATATATATATATATATATACGCGCACACACACACATATATATAAACGTATTCTCCGTTGAGATATTGCAGCCGCTGCTGTGTCCAGGCCCAGGAGCCTTAGCACTGTGCTGTGATGTCACTCAATACCACTGACATCACTAGGTGTAAACAACATCTCTCCTTTGCTGTGTATGTGACTATGGAGCTGTTTGGTGATGTCGTCTATTATGGCCTTCATAGAAGCAACAGGAGATTGTTGCATCCATCTAGAACCCTCAGAACTACAGTGCTATGATGTCACTCACTTCCACAGGCCTTGCAGAGTGTAAACAACAACAACCCAGCTTTGTTGTGTATGTAACCATAGGGATTTGTGATGTCACCTAGAACCTTCACAGCAGCGACAGCTTTATGAGGAGCATCAACACTGCTCTGCCTGAGCAGAACCATCACCGCCATAGGTTGTCAAATAACCCGGATTTAACCCACACAGGTAAGTCCAATGGGGTGCAGGCATGTCCTCTATGCTTACAGCTTCCCGTGGGTGTTGGTTTGATACCGTTTGGGGACAGCCAAGGAGGCATCTGCAGGCAACAAAGGTAGGTGTGTGCTTGTGTGTGTGTTTCCTATGCAGATCCTAAGCCCAGTGTCACATGCAAGTAGGAGGAGTAAGAAGGGTTCCTGGCAAATCCGGGTTATGGATTGCATTTAAAAAGGCCCCGTGGGAGTGCAATGGGCCCCTGTCTTGCTGCTTAGCAATAATGGTATGGGTTTAGGTTCTGCTGTGTGTACTGGTGGTTGACTGCCCCCCAGCCCAGAGTGTGCATGGAAAATTGTCTGGCAGCCTCCCTGACAGCAAGCAGTGATAGTGCCCATGAAGGGGACCTTGTTGGGCCCGCCCCTTTCACGGTTATCGCTTCTCGGCCTTTTGGCTAAGATCAAGTGTAGTATCTGTTCTTATCAGTTTAATATCTGATACGTCCCCTATCTGGGGACCATATATTAAATGGATTTTTGAGAACGGGGGCCGATTTCGAAGCTTGCTTCCGTCGCCCTATGCATTGACCCGATATGGCAGTATCTTCGGGTACAGTGCACCACCCCCTTACAGGGTTAAAAAGAAAGATTCCTACTTTCATTGCTACCTGCTTGCTGGCTAGCCAGCTAGCCAGCCCTGTGGGCCTTGCTGCTGCAGCCAAAAAACAAAAGGTGGTGCTGCTGCTGCTGCTTCTGCTGCTTCTGCTTGTGTCTGGCCGCTGTTGGAGCGTCCAGGCACAGGACTTCTGCTGCTGCTGACTAAATGGCCTCCTTAATTGGATCATTTGAGTAGCCAGCACACCTGTGCAGGTAGGGCATGACATGATAGGCAGCCGCCTTGATAGCGGGTGGGTGCTGAATGTTCCTAATTGACAAAATAAGATTAATGCTTATGAAGAAATATAAAATCTCATCCCTTCCCCAATATCGCGCCACACCCCTACCCCTTAATTCCCTGGTTGAACTTGATGGACATATGTCTTTTTTCGACCGTACTAACTATGTAACTATGTAACATAACATGGGGGGGGGGGGTCTCCTGGCTGTTCACACAGGTGTGTCATTGCTGTACATTGACCATGCATTGCTTCTGTGGTATTGCAAAGGCAAAGACAAATGCTTCCAGCCATCCATTGCACTAATGGATTGGTCATCAGCTGGCTGTCTATGTCCCGCATCAATATAGACCAAAGTACAGAGGGTTAGGCTATGCTATTGTGCACCTACCTGATGCATCAGAAGGTGCGAGGCCCTTGCTAAATTCTGTGCACAGACTTTGAGATCTATACTTTAGACTGTATCTAAACCTGCTCCAACATGGACTGACATTCTGGCCTACTTTCAGCCGATGCGACTTGTCTGTCGCTGAACAGTCGCTTTTTATGTATTCAGCACCTATGTATAATGTTGTAAAAATGCTCTAGAAGCTAAAGTCGCAGAAATGTCACACATATTTGGCCTGCAACTTTCTGTGCGACAAATTCAGACAGGAAAAATCAGTATAAATCCTTAGAAAATTATCCCCCAGTGTCTCCATCTGCTGGCGGTATTGAATAAGCATTGCTGCACTGATGGGGTATGCATTAGACGAAAAAAAAGAAGAAAAAGAAGAATAATACGCCCAGAAAAGAGGCGAAAAGGAGAAAAACGTAAAAAAACGTGAAAAAAAAGTAAGAGGAAGAGAAGGGAAAAAAAGGTGGAAATGGGTTTAAAAGTGATTTCGGCGGAGAAATATATATATATATATATATATATATATATATATACGCGCACACACACACATATATATAAACGTATTCTCCGTTGAGATATTGCAGCCGCTGCTGTGTCCAGGCCCAGGAGCCTTAGCACTGTGCTGTGATGTCACTCAATACCACTGACATCACTAGGTGTAAACAACATCTCTCCTTTGCTGTGTATGTGACTATGGAGCTGTTTGGTGATGTCGTCTATTATGGCCTTCATAGAAGCAACAGGAGATTGTTGCATCCATCTAGAACCCTCAGAACTACAGTGCTATGATGTCACTCACTTCCACAGGCCTTGCAGAGTGTAAACAACAACAACCCAGCTTTGTTGTGTATGTAACCATAGGGATTTGTGATGTCACCTAGAACCTTCACAGCAGCGACAGCTTTATGAGGAGCATCAGCACTGCTCTGCCTGAGCAGAACCATCACCGCCATAGGTTGTCAAATAACCCGGATTTAACCCACACAGGTAAGTCCAATGGGGTGCAGGCATGTCCTCTATGCTTACAGCTTCCCGTGGGTGTTGGTTTGATACCGTTTGGGGACAGCCAAGGAGGCATCTGCAGGCAACAAAGGTAGGTGTGTGCTTGTGTGTGTGTTTCCTATGCAGATCCTAAGCCCAGTGTCACATGCAAGTAGGAGGAGTAAGAAGGGTTCCTGGCAAATCCGGGTTATGGATTGCATTTAAAAAGGCCCCGTGGGAGTGCAATGGGCCCCTGTCTTGCTGCTTAGCAATAATGGTATGGGTTTAGGTTCTGCTGTGTGTACTGGTGGTTGACTGCCCCCCAGCCCAGAGTGTGCATGGAAAATTGTCTGGCAGCCTCCCTGACAGCAAGCAGTGATAGTGCCCATGAAGGGGACCTTGTTGGGCCCGCCCCTTTCACGGTTATCGCTTCTCGGCCTTTTGGCTAAGATCAAGTGTAGTATCTGTTCTTATCAGTTTAATATCTGATACGTCCCCTATCTGGGGACCATATATTAAATGGATTTTTGAGAACGGGGGCCGATTTCGAAGCTTGCTTCCGTCGCCCTATGCATTGACCCGATATGGCAGTATCTTCGGGTACAGTGCACCACCCCCTTACAGGGTTAAAAAGAAAGATTCCTACTTTCATTGCTACCTGCTTGCTGGCTAGCCAGCTAGCCAGCCCTGTGGGCCTTGCTGCTGCAGCCAAAAAACAAAAGGTGGTGCTGCTGCTGCTGCTTCTGCTGCTTCTGCTTGTGTCTGGCCGCTGTTGGAGCGTCCAGGCACAGGACTTCTGCTGCTGCTGACTAAATGGCCTCCTTAATTGGATCATTTGAGTAGCCAGCACACCTGTGCAGGTAGGGCATGACATGATAGGCAGCTGCCTTGATAGCGGGTGGGTGCTGAATGTTCCTAATTGACAAAATAAGATTAATGCTTATGAAGAAATATAAAATCTCATCCCTTCCCCAATATCGCGCCACACCCCTACCCCTTAATTCCCTGGTTGAACTTGATGGACATATGTCTTTTTTCGACCGTACTAACTATGTAACTATGTAACATAACATGGGGGGGGGGGGGGGGGTCTCCTGGCTGTTCACACAGGTGTGTCATTGCTGTACATTGACCATGCATTGCTTCTGTGGTATTGCAAAGGCAAAGACAAATGCTTCCAGCCATCCATTGCACTAATGGATTGGTCATCAGCTGGCTGTCTATGTCCCGCATCAATATAGACCAAAGTACAGAGGGTTAGGCTATGCTATTGTGCACCTACCTGATGCATCAGAAGGTGCGAGGCCCTTGCTAAATTCTGTGCACAGACTTTGAGATCTATACTTTAGACTGTATCTAAACCTGCTCCAACATGGACTGACATTCTGGCCTACTTTCAGCCGATGCGACTTGTCTGTCGCTGAACAGTCGCTTTTTATGTATTCAGCACCTATGTATAATGTTGTAAAAATGCTCTAGAAGCTAAAGTCGCAGAAATGTCACACATATTTGGCCTGCAACTTTCTGTGCGACAAATTCAGACAGGAAAAATCAGTATAAATCCTTAGAAAATTATCCCCCAGTGTCTCCATCTGCTGGCGGTATTGAATAAGCATTGCTGCACTGATGGGGTATGCATTAGACGAAAAAAAAGAAGAAAAAGAAGAATAATACGCCCAGAAAAGAGGCGAAAAGGAGAAAAACGTAAAAAAACGTGAAAAAAAAGTAAGAGGAAGAGAAGGGAAAAAAAGGTGGAAATGGGTTTAAAAGTGATTTCGGCGGAGAATATATATATATATATATATATATATATATATATATATATATATATACGCGCACACACACACATATATATAAACGTATTCTCCGTTGAGATATTGCAGCCGCTGCTGTGTCCAGGCCCAGGAGCCTTAGCACTGTGCTGTGATGTCACTCAATACCACTGACATCACTAGGTGTAAACAACATCTCTCCTTTGCTGTGTATGTGACTATGGAGCTGTTTGGTGATGTCGTCTATTATGGCCTTCATAGAAGCAACAGGAGATTGTTGCATCCATCTAGAACCCTCAGAACTACAGTGCTATGATGTCACTCACTTCCACAGGCCTTGCAGAGTGTAAACAACAACAACCCAGCTTTGTTGTGTATGTAACCATAGGGATTTGTGATGTCACCTAGAACCTTCACAGCAGCGACAGCTTTATGAGGAGCATCAGCACTGCTCTGCCTGAGCAGAACCATCACCGCCATAGGTTGTCAAATAACCCGGATTTAACCCACACAGGTAAGTCCAATGGGGTGCAGGCATGTCCTCTATGCTTACAGCTTCCCGTGGGTGTTGGTTTGATACCGTTTGGGGACAGCCAAGGAGGCATCTGCAGGCAACAAAGGTAGGTGTGTGCTTGTGTGTGTGTTTCCTATGCAGATCCTAAGCCCAGTGTCACATGCAAGTAGGAGGAGTAAGAAGGGTTCCTGGCAAATCCGGGTTATGGATTGCATTTAAAAAGGCCCCGTGGGAGTGCAATGGGCCCCTGTCTTGCTGCTTAGCAATAATGGTATGGGTTTAGGTTCTGCTGTGTGTACTGGTGGTTGACTGCCCCCCAGCCCAGAGTGTGCATGGAAAATTGTCTGGCAGCCTCCCTGACAGCAAGCAGTGATAGTGCCCATGAAGGGGACCTTGTTGGGCCCGCCCCTTTCACGGTTATCGCTTCTCGGCCTTTTGGCTAAGATCAAGTGTAGTATCTGTTCTTATCAGTTTAATATCTGATACGTCCCCTATCTGGGGACCATATATTAAATGGATTTTTGAGAACGGGGGCCGATTTCGAAGCTTGCTTCCGTCGCCCTATGCATTGACCCGATATGGCAGTATCTTCGGGTACAGTGCACCACCCCCTTACAGGGTTAAAAAGAAAGATTCCTACTTTCATTGCTACCTGCTTGCTGGCTAGCCAGCTAGCCAGCCCTGTGGGCCTTGCTGCTGCAGCCAAAAAACAAAAGGTGGTGCTGCTGCTGCTGCTTCTGCTGCTTCTGCTTGTGTCTGGCCGCTGTTGGAGCGTCCAGGCACAGGACTTCTGCTGCTGCTGACTAAATGGCCTCCTTAATTGGATCATTTGAGTAGCCAGCACACCTGTGCAGGTAGGGCATGACATGATAGGCAGCTGCCTTGATAGCGGGTGGGTGCTGAATGTTCCTAATTGACAAAATAAGATTAATGCTTATGAAGAAATATAAAATCTCATCCCTTCCCCAATATCGCGCCACACCCCTACCCCTTAATTCCCTGGTTGAACTTGATGGACATATGTCTTTTTTCGACCGTACTAACTATGTAACTATGTAACATAACATGGGGGGGGGGGGGGGGTCTCCTGGCTGTTCACACAGGTGTGTCATTGCTGTACATTGACCATGCATTGCTTCTGTGGTATTGCAAAGGCAAAGACAAATGCTTCCAGCCATCCATTGCACTAATGGATTGGTCATCAGCTGGCTGTCTATGTCCCGCATCAATATAGACCAAAGTACAGAGGGTTAGGCTATGCTATTGTGCACCTACCTGATGCATCAGAAGGTGCGAGGCCCTTGCTAAATTCTGTGCACAGACTTTGAGATCTATACTTTAGACTGTATCTAAACCTGCTCCAACATGGACTGACATTCTGGCCTACTTTCAGCCGATGCGACTTGTCTGTCGCTGAACAGTCGCTTTTTATGTATTCAGCACCTATGTATAATGTTGTAAAAATGCTCTAGAAGCTAAAGTCGCAGAAATGTCACACATATTTGGCCTGCAACTTTCTGTGCGACAAATTCAGACAGGAAAAATCAGTATAAATCCTTAGAAAATTATCCCCCAGTGTCTCCATCTGCTGGCGGTATTAAATAAGCATTGCTGCACTGATGGCGTATGCATTAGACGAAAAAAAAGAAGAAAAAGAAGAATAATACGCCCAGAAAAGAGGCGAAAAGGAGAAAAACGTAAAAAAACGTGAAAAAAAAGTAAGAGGAAGAGAAGGGAAAAAAAGGTGGAAATGGGTTTAAAAGTGATTTCGGCGGAGAATATATATATATATATATATATATATATATATATATATATATATATACGCGCACACACACACATATATATAAACGTATTCTCCGTTGAGATATTGCAGCCGCTGCTGTGTCCAGGCCCAGGAGCCTTAGCACTGTGCTGTGATGTCACTCAATACCACTGACATCACTAGGTGTAAACAACATCTCTCCTTTGCTGTGTATGTGACTATGGAGCTGTTTGGTGATGTCGTCTATTATGGCCTTCATAGAAGCAACAGGAGATTGTTGCATCCATCTAGAACCCTCAGAACTACAGTGCTATGATGTCACTCACTTCCACAGGCCTTGCAGAGTGTAAACAACAACAACCCAGCTTTGTTGTGTATGTAACCATAGGGATTTGTGATGTCACCTAGAACCTTCACAGCAGCGACAGCTTTATGAGGAGCATCAGCACTGCTCTGCCTGAGCAGAACCATCACCGCCATAGGTTGTCAAATAACCCGGATTTAACCCACACAGGTAAGTCCAATGGGGTGCAGGCATGTCCTCTATGCTTACAGCTTCCCGTGGGTGTTGGTTTGATACCGTTTGGGGACAGCCAAGGAGGCATCTGCAGGCAACAAAGGTAGGTGTGTGCTTGTGTGTGTGTTTCCTATGCAGATCCTAAGCCCAGTGTCACATGCAAGTAGGAGGAGTAAGAAGGGTTCCTGGCAAATCCGGGTTATGGATTGCATTTAAAAAGGCCCCGTGGGAGTGCAATGGGCCCCTGTCTTGCTGCTTAGCAATAATGGTATGGGTTTAGGTTCTGCTGTGTGTACTGGTGGTTGACTGCCCCCCAGCCCAGAGTGTGCATGGAAAATTGTCTGGCAGCCTCCCTGACAGCAAGCAGTGATAGTGCCCATGAAGGGGACCTTGTTGGGCCCGCCCCTTTCACGGTTATCGCTTCTCGGCCTTTTGGCTAAGATCAAGTGTAGTATCTGTTCTTATCAGTTTAATATCTGATACGTCCCCTATCTGGGGACCATATATTAAATGGATTTTTGAGAACGGGGGCCGATTTCGAAGCTTGCTTCCGTCGCCCTATGCATTGACCCGATATGGCAGTATCTTCGGGTACAGTGCACCACCCCCTTACAGGGTTAAAAAGAAAGATTCCTACTTTCATTGCTACCTGCTTGCTGGCTAGCCAGCTAGCCAGCCCTGTGGGCCTTGCTGCTGCAGCCAAAAAACAAAAGGTGGTGCTGCTGCTGCTGCTTCTGCTGCTTCTGCTTGTGTCTGGCCGCTGTTGGAGCGTCCAGGCACAGGACTTCTGCTGCTGCTGACTAAATGGCCTCCTTAATTGGATCATTTGAGTAGCCAGCACACCTGTGCAGGTAGGGCATGACATGATAGGCAGCTGCCTTGATAGCGGGTGGGTGCTGAATGTTCCTAATTGACAAAATAAGATTAATGCTTATGAAGAAATATAAAATCTCATCCCTTCCCCAATATCGCGCCACACCCCTACCCCTTAATTCCCTGGTTGAACTTGATGGACATATGTCTTTTTTCGACCGTACTAACTATGTAACTATGTAACATAACATGGGGGGGGTCTCCTGGCTGTTCACACAGGTGTGTCATTGCTGTACATTGACCATGCATTGCTTCTGTGGTATTGCAAAGGCAAAGACAAATGCTTCCAGCCATCCATTGCACTAATGGATTGGTCATCAGCTGGCTGTCTATGTCCCGCATCAATATAGACCAAAGTACAGAGGGTTAGGCTATGCTATTGTGCACCTACCTGATGCATCAGAAGGTGCGAGGCCCTTGCTAAATTCTGTGCACAGACTTTGAGATCTATACTTTAGACTGTATCTAAACCTGCTCCAACATGGACTGACATTCTGGCCTACTTTCAGCCGATGCGACTTGTCTGTCGCTGAACAGTCGCTTTTTATGTATTCAGCACCTATGTATAATGTTGTAAAAATGCTCTAGAAGCTAAAGTCGCAGAAATGTCACACATATTTGGCCTGCAACTTTCTGTGCGACAAATTCAGACAGGAAAAATCAGTATAAATCCTTAGAAAATTATCCCCCAGTGTCTCCATCTGCTGGCGGTATTGAATAAGCATTGCTGCACTGATGGGGTATGCATTAGACGAAAAAAAAGAAGAAAAAGAAGAATAATACGCCCAGAAAAGAGGCGAAAAGGAGAAAAACGTAAAAAAACGTGAAAAAAAAGTAAGAGGAAGAGAAGGGAAAAAAAGGTGGAAATGGGTTTAAAAGTGATTTCGGCGGAGAAATATATATATATATATATATATATTATATATATATATATACGCGCACACACACACATATATATAAACGTATTCTCCGTTGAGATATTGCAGCCGCTGCTGTGTCCAGGCCCAGGAGCCTTAGCACTGTGCTGTGATGTCACTCAATACCACTGACATCACTAGGTGTAAACAACATCTCTCCTTTGCTGTGTATGTGACTATGGAGCTGTTTGGTGATGTCGTCTATTATGGCCTTCATAGAAGCAACAGGAGATTGTTGCATCCATCTAGAACCCTCAGAACTACAGTGCTATGATGTCACTCACTTCCACAGGCCTTGCAGAGTGTAAACAACAACAACCCAGCTTTGTTGTGTATGTAACCATAGGGATTTGTGATGTCACCTAGAACCTTCACAGCAGCGACAGCTTTATGAGGAGCATCAGCACTGCTCTGCCTGAGCAGAACCATCACCGCCATAGGTTGTCAAATAACCCGGATTTAACCCACACAGGTAAGTCCAATGGGGTGCAGGCATGTCCTCTATGCTTACAGCTTCCCGTGGGTGTTGGTTTGATACCGTTTGGGGACAGCCAAGGAGGCATCTGCAGGCAACAAAGGTAGGTGTGTGCTTGTGTGTGTGTTTCCTATGCAGATCCTAAGCCCAGTGTCACATGCAAGTAGGAGGAGTAAGAAGGGTTCCTGGCAAATCCGGGTTATGGATTGCATTTAAAAAGGCCCCGTGGGAGTGCAATGGGCCCCTGTCTTGCTGCTTAGCAATAATGGTATGGGTTTAGGTTCTGCTGTGTGTACTGGTGGTTGACTGCCCCCCAGCCCAGAGTGTGCATGGAAAATTGTCTGGCAGCCTCCCTGACAGCAAGCAGTGATAGTGCCCATGAAGGGGACCTTGTTGGGCCCGCCCCTTTCACGGTTATCGCTTCTCGGCCTTTTGGCTAATATCAAGTGTAGTATCTGTTCTTATCAGTTTAATATCTGATACGTCCCCTATCTGGGGACCATATATTAAATGGATTTTTGAGAACGGGGGCCGATTTCGAAGCTTGCTTCCGTCGCCCTATGCATTGACCCGATATGGCAGTATCTTCGGGTACAGTGCACCACCCCCTTACAGGGTTAAAAAGAAAGATTCCTACTTTCATTGCTACCTGCTTGCTGGCTAGCCAGCTAGCCAGCCCTGTGGGCCTTGCTGCTGCAGCCAAAAAACAAAAGGTGGTGCTGCTGCTGCTGCTTCTGCTGCTTCTGCTTGTGTCTGGCCGCTGTTGGAGCGTCCAGGCACAGGACTTCTGCTGCTGCTGACTAAATGGCCTCCTTAATTGGATCATTTGAGTAGCCAGCACACCTGTGCAGGTAGGGCATGACATGATAGGCAGCTGCCTTGATAGCGGGTGGGTGCTGAATGTTCCTAATTGACAAAATAAGATTAATGCTTATGAAGAAATATAAAATCTCATCCCTTCCCCAATATCGCGCCACACCCCTACCCCTTAATTCCCTGGTTGAACTTGATGGACATATGTCTTTTTTCGACCGTACTAACTATGTAACTATGTAACATAACATGGGGGGGGGGGGGGGGGGGGGTCTCCTGGCTGTTCACACAGGTGTGTCATTGCTGTACATTGACCATGCATTGCTTCTGTGGTATTGCAAAGGCAAAGACAAATGCTTCCAGCCATCCATTGCACTAATGGATTGGTCATCAGCTGGCTGTCTATGTCCCGCATCAATATAGACCAAAGTACAGAGGGTTAGGCTATGCTATTGTGCACCTACCTGATGCATCAGAAGGTGCGAGGCCCTTGCTAAATTCTGTGCACAGACTTTGAGATCTATACTTTAGACTGTATCTAAACCTGCTCCAACATGGACTGACATTCTGGCCTACTTTCAGCCGATGCGACTTGTCTGTCGCTGAACAGTCGCTTTTTATGTATTCAGCACCTATGTATAATGTTGTAAAAATGCTCTAGAAGCTAAAGTCGCAGAAATGTCACACATATTTGGCCTGCAACTTTCTGTGCGACAAATTCAGACAGGAAAAATCAGTATAAATCCTTAGAAAATTATCCCCCAGTGTCTCCATCTGCTGGCGGTATTGAATAAGCATTGCTGCACTGATGGGGTATGCATTAGACGAAAAAAAAGAAGAAAAAGAAGAATAATACGCCCAGAAAAGAGGCGAAAAGGAGAAAAACGTAAAAAAACGTGAAAAAAAAGTAAGAGGAAGAGAAGGGAAAAAAAGGTGGAAATGGGTTTAAAAGTGATTTCGGCGGAGAAATATATATATATATATATATATATATATATATATATATATATACGCGCACACACACACATATATATAAACGTATTCTCCGTTGAGATATTGCAGCCGCTGCTGTGTCCAGGCCCAGGAGCCTTAGCACTGTGCTGTGATGTCACTCAATACCACTGACATCACTAGGTGTAAACAACATCTCTCCTTTGCTGTGTATGTGACTATGGAGCTGTTTGGTGATGTCGTCTATTATGGCCTTCATAGAAGCAACAGGAGATTGTTGCATCCATCTAGAACCCTCAGAACTACAGTGCTATGATGTCACTCACTTCCACAGGCCTTGCAGAGTGTAAACAACAACAACCCAGCTTTGTTGTGTATGTAACCATAGGGATTTGTGATGTCACCTAGAACCTTCACAGCAGCGACAGCTTTATGAGGAGCATCAGCACTGCTCTGCCTGAGCAGAACCATCACCGCCATAGGTTGTCAAATAACCCGGATTTAACCCACACAGGTAAGTCCAATGGGGTGCAGGCATGTCCTCTATGCTTACAGCTTCCCGTGGGTGTTGGTTTGATACCGTTTGGGGACAGCCAAGGAGGCATCTGCAGGCAACAAAGGTAGGTGTGTGCTTGTGTGTGTGTTTCCTATGCAGATCCTAAGCCCAGTGTCACATGCAAGTAGGAGGAGTAAGAAGGGTTCCTGGCAAATCCGGGTTATGGATTGCATTTAAAAAGGCCCCGTGGGAGTGCAATGGGCCCCTGTCTTGCTGCTTAGCAATAATGGTATGGGTTTAGGTTCTGCTGTGTGTACTGGTGGTTGACTGCCCCCCAGCCCAGAGTGTGCATGGAAAATTGTCTGGCAGCCTCCCTGACAGCAAGCAGTGATAGTGCCCATGAAGGGGACCTTGTTGGGCCCGCCCCTTTCACGGTTATCGCTTCTCGGCCTTTTGGCTAAGATCAAGTGTAGTATCTGTTCTTATCAGTTTAATATCTGATACGTCCCCTATCTGGGGACCATATATTAAATGGATTTTTGAGAACGGGGGCCGATTTCGAAGCTTGCTTCCGTCGCCCTATGCATTGACCCGATATGGCAGTATCTTCGGGTACAGTGCACCACCCCCTTACAGGGTTAAAAAGAAAGATTCCTACTTTCATTGCTACCTGCTTGCTGGCTAGCCAGCTAGCCAGCCCTGTGGGCCTTGCTGCTGCAGCCAAAAAACAAAAGGTGGTGCTGCTGCTGCTGCTTCTGCTGCTTCTGCTTGTGTCTGGCCGCTGTTGGAGCGTCCAGGCACAGGACTTCTGCTGCTGCTGACTAAATGGCCTCCTTAATTGGATCATTTGAGTAGCCAGCACACCTGTGCAGGTAGGGCATGACATGATAGGCAGCTGCCTTGATAGCGGGTGGGTGCTGAATGTTCCTAATTGACAAAATAAGATTAATGCTTATGAAGAAATATAAAATCTCATCCCTTCCCCAATATCGCGCCACACCCCTACCCCTTAATTCCCTGGTTGAACTTGATGGACATATGTCTTTTTTCGACCGTACTAACTATGTAACTATGTAACATAACATGGGGGGGGGGGGGGGGGGGTCTCCTGGCTGTTCACACAGGTGTGTCATTGCTGTACATTGACCATGCATTGCTTCTGTGGTATTGCAAAGGCAAAGACAAATGCTTCCAGACATCCATTGCACTAATGGATTGGTCATCAGCTGGCTGTCTATGTCCCGCATCAATATAGACCAAAGTACAGAGGGTTAGGCTATGCTATTGTGCACCTACCTGATGCATCAGAAGGTGCGAGGCCCTTGCTAAATTCTGTGCACAGACTTTGAGATCTATACTTTAGACTGTATCTAAACCTGCTCCAACATGGACTGACATTCTGGCCTACTTTCAGCCGATGCGACTTGTCTGTCGCTGAACAGTCGCTTTTTATGTATTCAGCACCTATGTATAATGTTGTAAAAATGCTCTAGAAGCTAAAGTCGCAGAAATGTCACACATATTTGGCCTGCAACTTTCTGTGCGACAAATTCAGACAGGAAAAATCAGTATAAATCCTTAGAAAATTATCCCCCAGTGTCTCCATCTGCTGGCGGTATTAAATAAGCATTGCTGCACTGATGGCGTATGCATTAGACGAAAAAAAAGAAGAAAAAGAAGAATAATACGCCCAGAAAAGAGGCGAAAAGGAGAAAAACGTAAAAAAACGTGAAAAAAAAGTAAGAGGAAGAGAAGGGAAAAAAAGGTGGAAATGGGTTTAAAAGTGATTTCGGCGGAGATATATATATATATATATATATATATATATATATATATATATATATATATATACGCGCACACACACACATATATATAAACGTATTCTCCGTTGAGATATTGCAGCCGCTGCTGTGTCCAGGCCCAGGAGCCTTAGCACTGTGCTGTGATGTCACTCAATACCACTGACATCACTAGGTGTAAACAACATCTCTCCTTTGCTGTGTATGTGACTATGGAGCTGTTTGGTGATGTCGTCTATTATGGCCTTCATAGAAGCAACAGGAGATTGTTGCATCCATCTAGAACCCTCAGAACTACAGTGCTATGATGTCACTCACTTCCACAGGCCTTGCAGAGTGTAAACAACAACAACCCAGCTTTGTTGTGTATGTAACCATAGGGATTTGTGATGTCACCTAGAACCTTCACAGCAGCGACAGCTTTATGAGGAGCATCAGCACTGCTCTGCCTGAGCAGAACCATCACCGCCATAGGTTGTCAAATAACCCGGATTTAACCCACACAGGTAAGTCCAATGGGGTGCAGGCATGTCCTCTATGCTTACAGCTTCCCGTGGGTGTTGGTTTGATACCGTTTGGGGACAGCCAAGGAGGCATCTGCAGGCAACAAAGGTAGGTGTGTGCTTGTGTGTGTGTTTCCTATGCAGATCCTAAGCCCAGTGTCACATGCAAGTAGGAGGAGTAAGAAGGGTTCCTGGCAAATCCGGGTTATGGATTGCATTTAAAAAGGCCCCGTGGGAGTGCAATGGGCCCCTGTCTTGCTGCTTAGCAATAATGGTATGGGTTTAGGTTCTGCTGTGTGTACTGGTGGTTGACTGCCCCCCAGCCCAGAGTGTGCATGGAAAATTGAATGGCAGCCTCCCTGACAGCAAGCAGTGATAGTGCCCATGAAGGGGACCTTGTTGGGCCCGCCCCTTTCACGGTTATCGCTTCTCGGCCTTTTGGCTAAGATCAAGTGTAGTATCTGTTCTTATCAGTTTAATATCTGATACGTCCCCTATCTGGGGACCATATATTAAATGGATTTTTGAGAACGGGGGCCGATTTCGAAGCTTGCTTCCGTCGCCCTATGCATTGACCCGATATGGCAGTATCTTCGGGTACAGTGCACCACCCCCTTACAGGGTTAAAAAGAAAGATTCCTACTTTCATTGCTACCTGCTTGCTGGCTAGCCAGCTAGCCAGCCCTGTGGGCCTTGCTGCTGCAGCCAAAAAACAAAAGGTGGTGCTGCTGCTGCTGCTTCTGCTGCTTCTGCTTGTGTCTGGCCGCTGTTGGAGCGTCCAGGCACAGGACTTCTGCTGCTGCTGACTAAATGGCCTCCTTAATTGGATCATTTGAGTAGCCAGCACACCTGTGCAGGTAGGGCATGACATGATAGGCAGCTGCCTTGATAGCGGGTGGGTGCTGAATGTTCCTAATTGACAAAATAAGATTAATGCTTATGAAGAAATATAAAATCTCATCCCTTCCCCAATATCGCGCCACACCCCTACCCCTTAATTCCCTGGTTGAACTTGATGGACATATGTCTTTTTTCGACCGTACTAACTATGTAACTATGTAACATAACATGGGGGGGGGGGGGGGGGGGGGTCTCCTGGCTGTTCACACAGGTGTGTCATTGCTGTACATTGACCATGCATTGCTTCTGTGGTATTGCAAAGGCAAAGCCAAATGCTTCCAGCCATCCATTGCACTAATGGATTGGTCATCAGCTGGCTGTCTATGTCCCGCATCAATATAGACCAAAGTACAGAGGGTTAGGCTATGCTATTGTGCACCTACCTGATGCATCAGAAGGTGCGAGGCCCTTGCTAAATTCTGTGCACAGACTTTGAGATCTATACTTTAGACTGTATCTAAACCTGCTCCAACATGGACTGACATTCTGGCCTACTTTCAGCCGATGCGACTTGTCTGTCGCTGAACAGTCGCTTTTTATGTATTCAGCACCTATGTATAATGTTGTAAAAATTCTCTAGAAGCTAAAGTCGCAGAAATGTCACACATATTTGGCCTGCAACTTTCTGTGCGACAAATTCAGACAGGAAAAATCAGTATAAATCCTTAGAAAATTATCCCCCAGTGTCTCCATCTGCTGGCGGTATTGAATAAGCATTGCTGCACTGATGGGGTATGCATTAGACGAAAAAAAAGAAGAAAAAGAAGAATAATACGCCCAGAAAAGAGGCGAAAAGGAGAAAAACGTAAAAAAACTTGAAAAAAAAGTAAGAGGAAGAGAAGGGAAAAAAAGGTGGAAATGGGTTTAAAAGTGATTTCGGCGGAGAAATATATATATATATATATATATATATATATATACGCGCACACACACACATATATATAAACGTATTCTCCGTTGAGATATTGCAGCCGCTGCTGTGTCCAGGCCCAGGAGCCTTAGCACTGTGCTGTGATGTCACTCAATACCACTGACATCACTAGGTGTAAACAACATCTCTCCTTTGCTGTGTATGTGACTATGGAGCTGTTTGGTGATGTCGTCTATTATGGCCTTCATAGAAGCAACAGGAGATTGTTGCATCCATCTAGAACCCTCAGAACTACAGTGCTATGATGTCACTCACTTCCACAGGCCTTGCAGAGTGTAAACAACAACAACCCAGCTTTGTTGTGTATGTAACCATAGGGATTTGTGATGTCACCTAGAACCTTCACAGCAGCGACAGCTTTATGAGGAGCATCAGCACTGCTCTGCCTGAGCAGAACCATCACCGCCATAGGTTGTCAAATAACCCGGATTTAACCCACACAGGTAAGTCCAATGGGGTGCAGGCATGTCCTCTATGCTTACAGCTTCCCGTGGGTGTTGGTTTGATACCGTTTGGGGACAGCCAAGGAGGCATCTGCAGGCAACAAAGGTAGGTGTGTGCTTGTGTGTGTGTTTCCTATGCAGATCCTAAGCCCAGTGTCACATGCAAGTAGGAGGAGTAAGAAGGGTTCCTGGCAAATCCGGGTTATGGATTGCATTTAAAAAGGCCCCGTGGGAGTGCAATGGGCCCCTGTCTTGCTGCTTAGCAATAATGGTATGGGTTTAGGTTCTGCTGTGTGTACTGGTGGTTGACTGCCCCCCAGCCCAGAGTGTGCATGGAAAATTGTCTGGCAGCCTCCCTGACAGCAAGCAGTGATAGTGCCCATGAAGGGGACCTTGTTGGGCCCGCCCCTTTCACGGTTATCGCTTCTTGGCCTTTTGGCTAAGATCAAGTGTAGTATCTGTTCTTATCAGTTTAATATCTGATACGTCCCCTATCTGGGGACCATATATTAAATGGATTTTTGAGAACGGGGGCCGATTTCGAAGCTTGCTTCCGTCGCCCTATGCATTGACCCGATATGGCAGTATCTTCGGGTACAGTGCACCACCCCCTTACAGGGTTAAAAAGAAAGATTCCTACTTTCATTGCTACCTGCTTGCTGGCTAGCCAGCTAGCCAGCCCTGTGGGCCTTGCTGCTGCAGCCAAAAAACAAAAGGTGGTGCTGCTGCTGCTGCTTCTGCTGCTTCTGCTTGTGTCTGGCCGCTGTTGGAGCGTCCAGGCACAGGACTTCTGCTGCTGCTGACTAAATGGCCTCCTTAATTGGATCATTTGAGTAGCCAGCACACCTGTGCAGGTAGGGCATGACATGATAGGCAGCTGCCTTGATAGCGGGTGGGTGCTGAATGTTCCTAATTGACAAAATAAGATTAATGCTTATGAAGAAATATAAAATCTCATCCCTTCCCCAATATCGCGCCACACCCCTACCCCTTAATTCCCTGGTTGAACTTGATGGACATATGTCTTTTTTCGACCGTACTAACTATGTAACTATGTAACATAACATGGGGGGGGGGGGGGGGGTCTCCTGGCTGTTCACACAGGTGTGTCATTGCTGTACATTGACCATGCATTGCTTCTGTGGTATTGCAAAGGCAAAGACAAATGCTTCCAGCCATCCATTGCACTAATGGATTGGTCATCAGCTGGCTGTCTATGTCCCGCATCAATATAGACCAAAGTACAGAGGGTTAGGCTATGCTATTGTGCACCTACCTGATGCATCAGAAGGTGCGAGGCCCTTGCTAAATTCTGTGCACAGACTTTGAGATCTATACTTTAGACTGTATCTAAACCTGCTCCAACATGGACTGACATTCTGGCCTACTTTCAGCCGATGCGACTTGTCTGTCGCTGAACAGTCGCTTTTTATGTATTCAGCACCTATGTATAATGTTGTAAAAATGCTCTAGAAGCTAAAGTCGCAGAAATGTCACACATATTTGGCCTGCAACTTTCTGTGCGACAAATTCAGACAGGAAAAATCAGTATAAATCCTTAGAAAATTATCCCCCAGTGTCTCCATCTGCTGGCGGTATTGAATAAGCATTGCTGCACTGATGGGGTATGCATTAGACGAAAAAAAAGAAGAAAAAGAAGAATAATACGCCCAGAAAAGAGGCGAAAAGGAGAAAAACGTAAAAAAACGTGAAAAAAAAGTAAGAGGAAGAGAAGGGAATAAAAGGTGGAAATGGGTTTAAAAGTGATTTCGGCGGAGAAATATATATATATATATATATATATATATATATATACGCGCACACACACACATATATATAAACGTATTCTCCGTTGAGATATTGCAGCCGCTGCTGTGTCCAGGCCCAGGAGCCTTAGCACTGTGCTGTGATGTCACTCAATACCACTGACATCACTAGGTGTAAACAACATCTCTCCTTTGCTGTGTATGTGACTATGGAGCTGTTTGGTGATGTCGTCTATTATGGCCTTCATAGAAGCAACAGGAGATTGTTGCATCCATCTAGAACCCTCAGAACTACAGTGCTATGATGTCACTCACTTCCACAGGCCTTGCAGAGTGTAAACAACAACAACCCAGCTTTGTTGTGTATGTAACCATAGGGATTTGTGATGTCACCTAGAACCTTCACAGCAGCGACAGCTTTATGAGGAGCATCAGCACTGCTCTGCCTGAGCAGAACCATCACCGCCATAGGTTGTCAAATAACCCGGATTTAACCCACACAGGTAAGTCCAATGGGGTACAGGCATGTCCTCTATGCTTACAGCTTCCCGTGGGTGTTGGTTTGATACCGTTTGGGGACAGCCAAGGAGGCATCTGCAGGCAACAAAGGTAGGTGTGTGCTTGTGTGTGTGTTTCCTATGCAGATCCTAAGCCCAGTGTCACATGCAAGTAGGAGGAGTAAGAAGGGTTCCTGGCAAATCCGGGTTATGGATTGCATTTAAAAAGGCCCCGTGGGAGTGCAATGGGCCCCTGTCTTGCTGCTTAGCAATAATGGTATGGGTTTAGGTTCTGCTGTGTGTACTGGTGGTTGACTGCCCCCCAGCCCAGAGTGTGCATGGAAAATTGTCTGGCAGCCTCCCTGACAGCAAGCAGTGATAGTGCCCATGAAGGGGACCTTGTTGGGCCCGCCCCTTTCACGGTTATCGCTTCTCGGCCTTTTGGCTAAGATCAAGTGTAGTATCTGTTCTTATCAGTTTAATATCTGATACGTCCCCTATCTGGGGACCATATATTAAATGGATTTTTGAGAACGGGGGCCGATTTCGAAGCTTGCTTCCGTCGCCCTATGCATTGACCCGATATGGCAGTATCTTCGGGTACAGTGCACCACCCCCTTACAGGGTTAAAAAGAAAGATTCCTACTTTCATTGCTACCTGCTTGCTGGCTAGCCAGCTAGCCAGCCCTGTGGGCCTTGCTGCTGCAGCCAAAAAACAAAAGGTGGTGCTGCTGCTGCTGCTTCTGCTGCTTCTGCTTGTGTCTGGCCGCTGTTGGAGCGTCCAGGCACAGGACTTCTGCTGCTGCTGACTAAATGGCCTCCTTAATTGGATCATTTGAGTAGCCAGCACACCTGTGCAGGTAGGGCATGACATGATAGGCAGCTGCCTTGATAGCGGGTGGGTGCTGAATGTTCCTAATTGACAAAATAAGATTAATGCTTATGAAGAAATATAAAATCTCATCCCTTCCCCAATATCGCGCCACACCCCTACCCCTTAATTCCCTGGTTGAACTTGATGGACATATGTCTTTTTTCGACCGTACTAACTATGTAACTATGTAACATAACATGGGGGGGGGGGGGGGTCTCCTGGCTGTTCACACAGGTGTGTCATTGCTGTACATTGACCATGCATTGCTTCTGTGGTATTGCAAAGGCAAAGACAAATGCTTCCAGCCATCCATTGCACTAATGGATTGGTCATCAGCTGGCTGTCTATGTCCCGCATCAATATAGACCAAAGTACAGAGGGTTAGGCTATGCTATTGTGCACCTACCTGATGCATCAGAAGGTGCGAGGCCCTTGCTAAATTCTGTGCACAGACTTTGAGATCTATACTTTAGACTGTATCTAAACCTGCTCCAACATGGACTGACATTCTGGCCTACTTTCAGCCGATGCGACTTGTCTGTCGCTGAACAGTCGCTTTTTATGTATTCAGCACCTATGTATAATGTTGTAAAAATGCTCTAGAAGCTAAAGTCGCAGAAATGTCACACATATTTGGCCTGCAACTTTCTGTGCGACAAATTCAGACAGGAAAAATCAGTATAAATCCTTAGAAAATTATCCCCCAGTGTCTCCATCTGCTGGCGGTATTGAATAAGCATTGCTGCACTGATGGGGTATGCATTAGACGAAAAAAAAGAAGAAAAAGAAGAATAATACGCCCAGAAAAGAGGCGAAAAGGAGAAAAACGTAAAAAAACGTGAAAAAAAAGTAAGAGGAAGAGAAGGGAAAAAAAGGTGGAAATGGGTTTAAAAGTGATTTCGGCGGAGAAATATATATATATATATATATATATATATATATATATATATATATATATATATACGCGCACACACACACATATATATAAACGTATTCTCCGTTGAGATATTGCAGCCGCTGCTGTGTCCAGGCCCAGGAGCCTTAGCACTGTGCTGTGATGTCACTCAATACCACTGACATCACTAGGTGTAAACAACATCTCTCCTTTGCTGTGTATGTGACTATGGAGCTGTTTGGTGATGTCGTCTATTATGGCCTTCATAGAAGCAACAGGAGATTGTTGCATCCATCTAGAACCCTCAGAACTACAGTGCTATGATGTCACTCACTTCCACAGGCCTTGCAGAGTGTAAACAACAACAACCCAGCTTTGTTGTGTATGTAACCATAGGGATTTGTGATGTCACCTAGAACCTTCACAGCAGCGACAGCTTTATCAGGAGCATCAGCACTGCTCTGCCTGAGCAGAACCATCACCGCCATAGGTTGTCAAATAACCCGGATTTAACCCACACAGGTAAGTCCAATGGGGTGCAGGCATGTCCTCTATGCTTACAGCTTCCCGTGGGTGTTGGTTTGATACCGTTTGGGGACAGCCAAGGAGGCATCTGCAGGCAACAAAGGTAGGTGTGTGCTTGTGTGTGTGTTTCCTATGCAGATCCTAAGCCCAGTGTCACATGCAAGTAGGAGGAGTAAGAAGGGTTCCTGGCAAATCCGGGTTATGGATTGCATTTAAAAAGGCCCCGTGGGAGTGCAATGGGCCCCTGTCTTGCTGCTTAGCAATAATGGTATGGGTTTAGGTTCTGCTGTGTGTACTGGTGGTTGACTGCCCCCCAGCCCAGAGTGTGCATGGAAAATTGTCTGGCAGCCTCCCTGACAGCAAGCAGTGATAGTGCCCATGAAGGGGACCTTGTTGGGCCCGCCCCTTTCACGGTTATCGCTTCTCGGCCTTTTGGCTAAGATCAAGTGTAGTATCTGTTCTTATCAGTTTAATATCTGATACGTCCCCTATCTGGGGACCATATATTAAATGGATTTTTGAGAACGGGGGCCGATTTCGAAGCTTGCTTCCGTCGCCCTATGCATTGACCCGATATGGCAGTATCTTCGGGTACAGTGCACCACCCCCTTACAGGGTTAAAAAGAAAGATTCCTACTTTCATTGCTACCTGCTTGCTGGCTAGCCAGCTAGCCAGCCCTGTGGGCCTTGCTGCTGCAGCCAAAAAACAAAAGGTGGTGCTGCTGCTGCTGCTTCTGCTGCTTCTGCTTGTGTCTGGCCGCTGTTGGAGCGTCCAGGCACAGGACTTCTGCTGCTGCTGACTAAATGGCCTCCTTAATTGGATCATTTGAGTAGCCAGCACACCTGTGCAGGTAGGGCATGACATGATAGGCAGCTGCCTTGATAGCGGGTGGGTGCTGAATGTTCCTAATTGACAAAATAAGATTAATGCTTATGAAGAAATATAAAATCTCATCCCTTCCCCAATATCGCGCCACACCCCTACCCCTTAATTCCCTGGTTGAACTTGATGGACATATGTCTTTTTTCGACCGTACTAACTATGTAACTATGTAACATAACATGGGGGGGGGGGGGTCTCCTGGCTGTTCACACAGGTGTGTCATTGCTGTACATTGACCATGCATTGCTTCTGTGGTATTGCAAAGGCAAAGACAAATGCTTCCAGCCATCCATTGCACTAATGGATTGGTCATCAGCTGGCTGTCTATGTCCCGCATCAATATAGACCAAAGTACAGAGGGTTAGGCTATGCTATTGTGCACCTACCTGATGCATCAGAAGGTGCGAGGCCCTTGCTAAATTCTGTGCACAGACTTTGAGATCTATACTTTAGACTGTATCTAAACCTGCTCCAACATGGACTGACATTCTGGCCTACTTTCAGCCGATGCGACTTGTCTGTCGCTGAACAGTCGCTTTTTATGTATTCAGCACCTATGTATAATGTTGTAAAAATGCTCTAGAAGCTAAAGTCGCAGAAATGTCACACATATTTGGCCTGCAACTTTCTGTGCGACAAATTCAGACAGGAAAAATCAGTATAAATCCTTAGAAAATTATCCCCCAGTGTCTCCATCTGCTGGCGGTATTGAATAAGCATTGCTGCACTGATGGGGTATGCATTAGACGGAAAAAAAGAAGAAAAAGAAGAATAATACGCCCAGAAAAGAGGCGAAAAGGAGAAAAACGTAAAAAAACGTGAAAAAAAAGTAAGAGGAAGAGAAGGGAAAAAAAGGTGGAAATGGGTTTAAAAGTGATTTCGGCGGAGAAATATATATATATATATATATATATATATATATATATATATATACGCGCACACACACACATATATATAAACGTATTCTCCGTTGAGATATTGCAGCCGCTGCTGTGTCCAGGCCCAGGAGCCTTAGCACTGTGCTGTGATGTCACTCAATACCACTGACATCACTAGGTGTAAACAACATCTCTCCTTTGCTGTGTATGTGACTATGGAGCTGTTTGGTGATGTCGTCTATTATGGCCTTCATAGAAGCAACAGGAGATTGTTGCATCCATCTAGAACCCTCAGAACTACAGTGCTATGATGTCACTCACTTCCACAGGCCTTGCAGAGTGTAAACAACAACAACCCAGCTTTGTTGTGTATGTAACCATAGGGATTTGTGATGTCACCTAGAACCTTCACAGCAGCGACAGCTTTATGAGGAGCATCAGCACTGCTCTGCCTGAGCAGAACCATCACCGCCATAGGTTGTCAAATAACCCGGATTTAACCCACACAGGTAAGTCCAATGGGGTGCAGGCATGTCCTCTATGCTTACAGCTTCCCGTGGGTGTTGGTTTGATACCGTTTGGGGACAGCCAAGGAGGCATCTGCAGGCAACAAAGGTAGGTGTGTGCTTGTGTGTGTGTTTCCTATGCAGATCCTAAGCCCAGTGTCACATGCAAGTAGGAGGAGTAAGAAGGGTTCCTGGCAAATCCGGGTTATGGATTGCATTTAAAAAGGCCCCGTGGGAGTGCAATGGGCCCCTGTCTTGCTGCTTAGCAATAATGGTATGGGTTTAGGTTCTGCTGTGTGTACTGGTGGTTGACTGCCCCCCAGCCCAGAGTGTGCATGGAAAATTGTCTGGCAGCCTCCCTGACAGCAAGCAGTGATAGTGCCCATGAAGGGGACCTTGTTGGGCCCGCCCCTTTCACGGTTATCGCTTCTCGGCCTTTTGGCTAAGATCAAGTGTAGTATCTGTTCTTATCAGTTTAATATCTGATACGTCCCCTATCTGGGGACCATATATTAAATGGATTTTTGAGAACGGGGGCCGATTTCGAAGCTTGCTTCCGTCGCCCTATGCATTGACCCGATATGGCAGTATCTTCGGGTACAGTGCACCACCCCCTTACAGGGTTAAAAAGAAAGATTCCTACTTTCATTGCTACCTGCTTGCTGGCTAGCCAGCTAGCCAGCCCTGTGGGCCTTGCTGCTGCAGCCAAAAAACAAAAGGTGGTGCTGCTGCTGCTGCTTCTGCTTCTGCTGCTTCTGCTTGTGTCTGGCCGCTGTTGGAGCGTCCAGGCACAGGACTTCTGCTGCTGCTGACTAAATGGCCTCCTTAATTGGATCATTTGAGTAGCCAGCACACCTGTGCAGGTAGGGCATGACATGATAGGCAGCTGCCTTGATAGCGGGTGGGTGCTGAATGTTCCTAATTGACAAAATAAGATTAATGCTTATGAAGAAATATAAAATCTCATCCCTTCCCCAATATCGCGCCACACCCCTACCCCTTAATTCCCTGGTTGAACTTGATGGACATATGTCTTTTTTCGACCGTACTAACTATGTAACTATGTAACATAACATGGGGGGGGGGGGGGGGGGGGGTCTCCTGGCTGTTCACACAGGTGTGTCATTGCTGTACATTGACCATGCATTGCTTCTGTGGTATTGCAAAGGCAAAGACAAATGCTTCCAGCCATCCATTGCACTAATGGATTGGTCATCAGCTGGCTGTCTATGTCCCGCATCAATATAGACCAAAGTACAGAGGGTTAGGCTATGCTATTGTGCACCTACCTGATGCATCAGAAGGTGCGAGGCCCTTGCTAAATTCTGTGCACAGACTTTGAGATCTATACTTTAGACTGTATCTAAACCTGCTCCAACATGGACTGACATTCTGGCCTACTTTCAGCCGATGCGACTTGTCTGTCGCTGAACAGTCGCTTTTTATGTATTCAGCACCTATGTATAATGTTGTAAAAATGCTCTAGAAGCTAAAGTCGCAGAAATGTCACACATATTTGGCCTGCAACTTTCTGTGCGACAAATTCAGACAGGAAAAATCAGTATAAATCCTTAGAAAATTATCCCCCAGTGTCTCCATCTGCTGGCGGTATTGAATAAGCATTGCTGCACTGATGGGGTATGCATTAGACGAAAAAAAAGAAGAAAAAGAAGAATAATACGCCCAGAAAAGAGGCGAAAAGGAGAAAAACGTAAAAAAACGTGAAAAAAAAGTAAGAGGAAGAGAAGGGAAAAAAAGGTGGAAATGGGTTTAAAAGTGATTTCGGCGGAGAAATATATATATATATATATATATATATATATATATATATATATATACGCGCACACACACACATATATATAAACGTATTCTCCGTTGAGATATTGCAGCCGCTGCTGTGTCCAGGCCCAGGAGCCTTAGCACTGTGCTGTGATGTCACTCAATACCACTGACATCACTAGGTGTAAACAACATCTCTCCTTTGCTGTGTATGTGACTATGGAGCTGTTTGGTGATGTCGTCTATTATGGCCTTCATAGAAGCAACAGGAGATTGTTGCATCCATCTAGAACCCTCAGAACTACAGTGCTATGATGTCACTCACTTCCACAGGCCTTGCAGAGTGTAAACAACAACAACCCAGCTTTGTTGTGTATGTAACCATAGGGATTTGTGATGTCACCTAGAACCTTCACAGCAGCGACAGCTTTATGAGGAGCATCAGCACTGCTCTGCCTGAGCAGAACCATCACCGCCATAGGTTGTCAAATAACCCGGATTTAACCCACACAGGTAAGTCCAATGGGGTGCAGGCATGTCCTCTATGCTTACAGCTTCCCGTGGGTGTTGGTTTGATACCGTTTGGGGACAGCCAAGGAGGCATCTGCAGGCAACAAAGGTAGGTGTGTGCTTGTGTGTGTGTTTCCTATGCAGATCCTAAGCCCAGTGTCACATGCAAGTAGGAGGAGTAAGAAGGGTTCCTGGCAAATCCGGGTTATGGATTGCATTTAAAAAGGCCCCGTGGGAGTGCAATGGGCCCCTGTCTTGCTGCTTAGCAATAATGGTATGGGTTTAGGTTCTGCTGTGTGTACTGGTGGTTGACTGCCCCCCAGCCCAGAGTGTGCATGGAAAATTGTCTGGCAGCCTCCCTGACAGCAAGCAGTGATAGTGCCCATGAAGGGGACCTTGTTGGGCCCGCCCCTTTCACGGTTATCGCTTCTCGGCCTTTTGGCTAAGATCAAGTGTAGTATCTGTTCTTATCAGTTTAATATCTGATACGTCCCCTATCTGGGGACCATATATTAAATGGATTTTTGAGAACGGGGGCCGATTTCGAAGCTTGCTTCCGTCGCCCTATGCATTGACCCGATATGGCAGTATCTTCGGGTACAGTGCACCACCCCCTTACAGGGTTAAAAAGAAAGATTCCTACTTTCATTGCTACCTGCTTGCTGGCTAGCCAGCTAGCCAGCCCTGTGGGCCTTGCTGCTGCAGCCAAAAAACAAAAGGTGGTGCTGCTGCTGCTGCTTCTGCTGCTTCTGCTTGTGTCTGGCCGCTGTTGGAGCGTCCAGGCACAGGACTTCTGCTGCTGCTGACTAAATGGCCTCCTTAATTGGATCATTTGAGTAGCCAGCACACCTGTGCAGGTAGGGCATGACATGATAGGCAGCTGCCTTGATAGCGGGTGGGTGCTGAATGTTCCTAATTGACAAAATAAGATTAATGCTTATGAAGAAATATAAAATCTCATCCCTTCCCCAATATCGCGCCACACCCCTACCCCTTAATTCCCTGGTTGAACTTGATGGACATATGTCTTTTTTCGACCGTACTAACTATGTAACTATGTAACATAACATGGGGGGGGGGGGGTCTCCTGGCTGTTCACACAGGTGTGTCATTGCTGTACATTGACCATGCATTGCTTCTGTGGTATTGCAAAGGCAAAGACAAATGCTTCCAGCCATCCATTGCACTAATGGATTGGTCATCAGCTGGCTGTCTATGTCCCGCATCAATATAGACCAAAGTACAGAGGGTTAGGCTATGCTATTGTGCACCTACCTGATGCATCAGAAGGTGCGAGGCCCTTGCTAAATTCTGTGCACAGACTTTGAGATCTATACTTTAGACTGTATCTAAACCTGCTCCAACATGGACTGACATTCTGGCCTACTTTCAGCCGATGCGACTTGTCTGTCGCTGAACAGTCGCTTTTTATGTATTCAGCACCTATGTATAATGTTGTAAAAATGCTCTAGAAGCTAAAGTCGCAGAAATGTCACACATATTTGGCCTGCAACTTTCTGTGCGACAAATTCAGACAGGAAAAATCAGTATAAATCCTTAGAAAATTATCCCCCAGTGTCTCCATCTGCTGGCGGTATTGAATAAGCATTGCTGCACTGATGGGGTATGCATTAGACGGAAAAAAAGAAGAAAAAGAAGAATAATACGCCCAGAAAAGAGGCGAAAAGGAGAAAAACGTAAAAAAACGTGAAAAAAAAGTAAGAGGAAGAGAAGGGAAAAAAAGGTGGAAATGGGTTTAAAAGTGATTTCGGCGGAGATATATATATATATATATATATATATATATATATATACGCGCACACACACACATATATATAAACGTATTCTCCGTTGAGATATTGCAGCCGCTGCTGTGTCCAGGCCCAGGAGCCTTAGCACTGTGCTGTGATGTCACTCAATACCACTGACATCACTAGGTGTAAACAACATCTCTCCTTTGCTGTGTATGTGACTATGGAGCTGTTTGGTGATGTCGTCTATTATGGCCTTCATAGAAGCAACAGGAGATTGTTGCATCCATCTAGAACCCTCAGAACTACAGTGCTATGATGTCACTCACTTCCACAGGCCTTGCAGAGTGTAAACAACAACAACCCAGCTTTGTTGTGTATGTAACCATAGGGATTTGTGATGTCACCTAGAACCTTCACAGCAGCGACAGCTTTATGAGGAGCATCAGCACTGCTCTGCCTGAGCAGAACCATCACCGCCATAGGTTGTCAAATAACCCGGATTTAACCCACACAGGTAAGTCCAATGGGGTGCAGGCATGTCCTCTATGCTTACAGCTTCCCGTGGGTGTTGGTTTGATACCGTTTGGGGACAGCCAAGGAGGCATCTGCAGGCAACAAAGGTAGGTGTGTGCTTGTGTGTGTGTTTCCTATGCAGATCCTAAGCCCAGTGTCACATGCAAGTAGGAGGAGTAAGAAGGGTTCCTGGCAAATCCGGGTTATGGATTGCATTTAAAAAGGCCCCGTGGGAGTGCAATGGGCCCCTGTCTTGCTGCTTAGCAATAATGGTATGGGTTTAGGTTCTGCTGTGTGTACTGGTGGTTGACTGCCCCCCAGCCCAGAGTGTGCATGGAAAATTGTCTGGCAGCCTCCCTGACAGCAAGCAGTGATAGTGCCCATGAAGGGGACCTTGTTGGGCCCGCCCCTTTCACGGTTATCGCTTCTCGGCCTTTTGGCTAAGATCAAGTGTAGTATCTGTTCTTATCAGTTTAATATCTGATACGTCCCCTATCTGGGGACCATATATTAAATGGATTTTTGAGAACGGGGGCCGATTTCGAAGCTTGCTTCCGTCGCCCTATGCATTGACCCGATATGGCAGTATCTTCGGGTACAGTGCACCACCCCCTTACAGGGTTAAAAAGAAAGATTCCTACTTTCATTGCTACCTGCTTGCTGGCTAGCCAGCTAGCCAGCCCTGTGGGCCTTGCTGCTGCAGCCAAAAAACAAAAGGTGGTGCTGCTGCTGCTGCTTCTGCTTCTGCTGCTTCTGCTTGTGTCTGGCCGCTGTTGGAGCGTCCAGGCACAGGACTTCTGCTGCTGCTGACTAAATGGCCTCCTTAATTGGATCATTTGAGTAGCCAGCACACCTGTGCAGGTAGGGCATGACATGATAGGCAGCTGCCTTGATAGCGGGTGGGTGCTGAATGTTCCTAATTGACAAAATAAGATTAATGCTTATGAAGAAATATAAAATCTCAGCCCTTCCCCAATATCGCGCCACACCCCTACCCCTTAATTCCCTGGTTGAACTTGATGGACATATGTCTTTTTTCGACCGTACTAACTATGTAACTATGTAACATAACATGGGGGGGGGGGGGGGGTCTCCTGGCTGTTCACACAGGTGTGTCATTGCTGTACATTGACCATGCATTGCTTCTGTGGTATTGCAAAGGCAAAGACAAATGCTTCCAGCCATCCATTGCACTAATGGATTGGTCATCAGCTGGCTGTCTATGTCCCGCATCAATATAGACCAAAGTACAGAGGGTTAGGCTATGCTATTGTGCACCTACCTGATGCATCAGAAGGTGCGAGGCCCTTGCTAAATTCTGTGCACAGACTTTGAGATCTATACTTTAGACTGTATCTAAACCTGCTCCAACATGGACTGACATTCTGGCCTACTTTCAGCCGATGCGACTTGTCTGTCGCTGAACAGTCGCTTTTTATGTATTCAGCACCTATGTATAATGTTGTAAAAATGCTCTAGAAGCTAAAGTCGCAGAAATGTCACACATATTTGGCCTGCAACTTTCTGTGCGACAAATTCAGACAGGAAAAATCAGTATAAATCCTTAGAAAATTATCCCCCAGTGTCTCCATCTGCTGGCGGTATTGAATAAGCATTGCTGCACTGATGGGGTATGCATTAGACGAAAAAAAAGAAGAAAAAGAAGAATAATACGCCCAGAAAAGAGGCGAAAAGGAGAAAAACGTAAAAAAACGTGAAAAAAAAGTAAGAGGAAGAGAAGGGAAAAAAAGGTGGAAATGGGTTTAAAAGTGATTTCGGCGGAGAAATATATATATATATATATATATATATATATATATATATATATATACGCGCACACACACACATATATATAAACGTATTCTCCGTTGAGATATTGCAGCCGCTGCTGTGTCCAGGCCCAGGAGCCTTAGCACTGTGCTGTGATGTCACTCAATACCACTGACATCACTAGGTGTAAACAACATCTCTCCTTTGCTGTGTATGTGACTATGGAGCTGTTTGGTGATGTCGTCTATTATGGCCTTCATAGAAGCAACAGGAGATTGTTGCATCCATCTAGAACCCTCAGAACTACAGTGCTATGATGTCACTCACTTCCACAGGCCTTGCAGAGTGTAAACAACAACAACCCAGCTTTGTTGTGTATGTAACCATAGGGATTTGTGATGTCACCTAGAACCTTCACAGCAGCGACAGCTTTATGAGGAGCATCAGCACTGCTCTGCCTGAGCAGAACCATCACCGCCATAGGTTGTCAAATAACCCGGATTTAACCCACACAGGTAAGTCCAATGGGGTGCAGGCATGTCCTCTATGCTTACAGCTTCCCGTGGGTGTTGGTTTGATACCGTTTGGGGACAGCCAAGGAGGCATCTGCAGGCAACAAAGGTAGGTGTGTGCTTGTGTGTGTGTTTCCTATGCAGATCCTAAGCCCAGTGTCACATGCAAGTAGGAGGAGTAAGAAGGGTTCCTGGCAAATCCGGGTTATGGATTGCATTTAAAAAGGCCCCGTGGGAGTGCAATGGGCCCCTGTCTTGCTGCTTAGCAATAATGGTATGGGTTTAGGTTCTGCTGTGTGTACTGGTGGTTGACTGCCCCCCAGCCCAGAGTGTGCATGGAAAATTGTCTGGCAGCCTCCCTGACAGCAAGCAGTGATAGTGCCCATGAAGGGGACCTTGTTGGGCCCGCCCCTTTCACGGTTATCGCTTCTCGGCCTTTTGGCTAAGATCAAGTGTAGTATCTGTTCTTATCAGTTTAATATCTGATACGTCCCCTATCTGGGGACCATATATTAAATGGATTTTTGAGAACGGGGGCCGATTTCGAAGCTTGCTTCCGTCGCCCTATGCATTGACCCGATATGGCAGTATCTTCGGGTACAGTGCACCACCCCCTTACAGGGTTAAAAAGAAAGATTCCTACTTTCATTGCTACCTGCTTGCTGGCTAGCCAGCTAGCCAGCCCTGTGGGCCTTGCTGCTGCAGCCAAAAAACAAAAGGTGGTGCTGCTGCTGCTGCTTCTGCTGCTTCTGCTTGTGTCTGGCCGCTGTTGGAGCGTCCAGGCACAGGACTTCTGCTGCTGCTGACTAAATGGCCTCCTTAATTGGATCATTTGAGTAGCCAGCACACCTGTGCAGGTAGGGCATGACATGATAGGCAGCTGCCTTGATAGCGGGTGGGTGCTGAATGTTCCTAATTGACAAAATAAGATTAATGCTTATGAAGAAATATAAAATCTCATCCCTTCCCCAATATCGCGCCACACCCCTACCCCTTAATTCCCTGGTTGAACTTGATGGACATATGTCTTTTTTCGACCGTACTAACTATGTAACTATGTAACATAACATGGGGGGGGGGGGGTCTCCTGGCTGTTCACACAGGTGTGTCATTGCTGTACATTGACCATGCATTGCTTCTGTGGTATTGCAAAGGCAAAGACAAATGCTTCCAGCCATCCATTGCACTAATGGATTGGTCATCAGCTGGCTGTCTATGTCCCGCATCAATATAGACCAAAGTACAGAGGGTTAGGCTATGCTATTGTGCACCTACCTGATGCATCAGAAGGTGCGAGGCCCTTGCTAAATTCTGTGCACAGACTTTGAGATCTATACTTTAGACTGTATCTAAACCTGCTCCAACATGGACTGACATTCTGGCCTACTTTCAGCCGATGCGACTTGTCTGTCGCTGAACAGTCGCTTTTTATGTATTCAGCACCTATGTATAATGTTGTAAAAATGCTCTAGAAGCTAAAGTCGCAGAAATGTCACACATATTTGGCCTGCAACTTTCTGTGCGACAAATTCAGACAGGAAAAATCAGTATAAATCCTTAGAAAATTATCCCCCAGTGTCTCCATCTGCTGGCGGTATTGAATAAGCATTGCTGCACTGATGGGGTATGCATTAGACGGAAAAAAAGAAGAAAAAGAAGAATAATACGCCCAGAAAAGAGGCGAAAAGGAGAAAAACGTAAAAAAACGTGAAAAAAAAGTAAGAGGAAGAGAAGGGAAAAAAAGGTGGAAATGGGTTTAAAAGTGATTTCGGCGGAGAAATATATATATATATATATATATATATATATATATATATATATATACGCGCACACACACACATATATATAAACGTATTCTCCGTTGAGATATTGCAGCCGCTGCTGTGTCCAGGCCCAGGAGCCTTAGCACTGTGCTGTGATGTCACTCAATACCACTGACATCACTAGGTGTAAACAACATCTCTCCTTTGCTGTGTATGTGACTATGGAGCTGTTTGGTGATGTCGTCTATTATGGCCTTCATAGAAGCAACAGGAGATTGTTGCATCCATCTAGAACCCTCAGAACTACAGTGCTATGATGTCACTCACTTCCACAGGCCTTGCAGAGTGTAAACAACAACAACCCAGCTTTGTTGTGTATGTAACCATAGGGATTTGTGATGTCACCTAGAACCTTCACAGCAGCGACAGCTTTATGAGGAGCATCAGCACTGCTCTGCCTGAGCAGAACCATCACCGCCATAGGTTGTCAAATAACCCGGATTTAACCCACACAGGTAAGTCCAATGGGGTGCAGGCATGTCCTCTATGCTTACAGCTTCCCGTGGGTGTTGGTTTGATACCGTTTGGGGACAGCCAAGGAGGCATCTGCAGGCAACAAAGGTAGGTGTGTGCTTGTGTGTGTGTTTCCTATGCAGATCCTAAGCCCAGTGTCACATGCAAGTAGGAGGAGTAAGAAGGGTTCCTGGCAAATCCGGGTTATGGATTGCATTTAAAAAGGCCCCGTGGGAGTGCAATGGGCCCCTGTCTTGCTGCTTAGCAATAATGGTATGGGTTTAGGTTCTGCTGTGTGTACTGGTGGTTGACTGCCCCCCAGCCCAGAGTGTGCATGGAAAATTGTCTGGCAGCCTCCCTGACAGCAAGCAGTGATAGTGCCCATGAAGGGGACCTTGTTGGGCCCGCCCCTTTCACGGTTATCGCTTCTCGGCCTTTTGGCTAAGATCAAGTGTAGTATCTGTTCTTATCAGTTTAATATCTGATACGTCCCCTATCTGGGGACCATATATTAAATGGATTTTTGAGAACGGGGGCCGATTTCGAAGCTTGCTTCCGTCGCCCTATGCATTGACCCGATATGGCAGTATCTTCGGGTACAGTGCACCACCCCCTTACAGGGTTAAAAAGAAAGATTCCTACTTTCATTGCTACCTGCTTGCTGGCTAGCCAGCTAGCCAGCCCTGTGGGCCTTGCTGCTGCAGCCAAAAAACAAAAGGTGGTGCTGCTGCTGCTGCTTCTGCTGCTTCTGCTTGTGTCTGGCCGCTGTTGGAGCGTCCAGGCACAGGACTTCTGCTGCTGCTGACTAAATGGCCTCCTTAATTGGATCATTTGAGTAGCCAGCACACCTGTGCAGGTAGGGCATGACATGATAGGCAGCTGCCTTGATAGCGGGTGGGTGCTGAATGTTCCTAATTGACAAAATAAGATTAATGCTTATGAAGAAATATAAAATCTCATCCCTTCCCCAATATCGCGCCACACCCCTACCCCTTAATTCCCTGGTTGAACTTGATGGACATATGTCTTTTTTCGACCGTACTAACTATGTAACTATGTAACATAACATGGGGGGGGGGGGGGGGGGGTCTCCTGGCTGTTCACACAGGTGTGTCATTGCTGTACATTGACCATGCATTGCTTCTGTGGTATTGCAAAGGCAAAGACAAATGCTTCCAGCCATCCATTGCACTAATGGATTGGTCATCAGCTGGCTGTCTATGTCCCGCATCAATATAGACCAAAGTACAGAGGGTTAGGCTATGCTATTGTGCACCTACCTGATGCATCAGAAGGTGCGAGGCCCTTGCTAAATTCTGTGCACAGACTTTGAGATCTATACTTTAGACTGTATCTAAACCTGCTCCAACATGGACTGACATTCTGGCCTACTTTCAGCCGATGCGACTTGTCTGTCGCTGAACAGTCGCTTTTTATGTATTCAGCACCTATGTATAATGTTGTAAAAATGCTCTAGAAGCTAAAGTCGCAGAAATGTCACACATATTTGGCCTGCAACTTTCTGTGCGACAAATTCAGACAGGAAAAATCAGTATAAATCCTTAGAAAATTATCCCCCAGTGTCTCCATCTGCTGGCGGTATTGAATAAGCATTGCTGCACTGATGGGGTATGCATTAGACGAAAAAAAAGAAGAAAAAGAAGAATAATACGCCCAGAAAAGAGGCGAAAAGGAGAAAAACGTAAAAAAACGTGAAAAAAAAGTAAGAGGAAGAGAAGGGAAAAAAAGGTGGAAATGGGTTTAAAAGTGATTTCGGCGGAGAAATATATATATATATATATATATATATATATATATATATATACGCGCACACACACACATATATATAAACGTATTCTCCGTTGAGATATTGCAGCCGCTGCTGTGTCCAGGCCCAGGAGCCTTAGCACTGTGCTGTGATGTCACTCAATACCACTGACATCACTAGGTGTAAACAACATCTCTCCTTTGCTGTGTATGTGACTATGGAGCTGTTTGGTGATGTCGTCTATTATGGCCTTCATAGAAGCAACAGGAGATTGTTGCATCCATCTAGAACCCTCAGAACTACAGTGCTATGATGTCACTCACTTCCACAGGCCTTGCAGAGTGTAAACAACAACAACCCAGCTTTGTTGTGTATGTAACCATAGGGATTTGTGATGTCACCTAGAACCTTCACAGCAGCGACAGCTTTATGAGGAGCATCAGCACTGCTCTGCCTGAGCAGAACCATCACCGCCATAGGTTGTCAAATAACCCGGGTTTAACCCACACAGGTAAGTCCAATGGGGTGCAGGCATGTCCTCTATGCTTACAGCTTCCCGTGGGTGTTGGTTTGATACCGTTTGGGGACAGCCAAGGAGGCATCTGCAGGCAACAAAGGTAGGTGTGTGCTTGTGTGTGTGTTTCCTATGCAGATCCTAAGCCCAGTGTCACATGCAAGTAGGAGGAGTAAGAAGGGTTCCTGGCAAATCCGGGTTATGGATTGCATTTAAAAAGGCCCCGTGGGAGTGCAATGGGCCCCTGTCTTGCTGCTTAGCAATAATGGTATGGGTTTAGGTTCTGCTGTGTGTACTGGTGGTTGACTGCCCCCCAGCCCAGAGTGTGCATGGAAAATTGTCTGGCAGCCTCCCTGACAGCAAGCAGTGATAGTGCCCATGAAGGGCACCTTGTTGGGCCCGCCCCTTTCACGGTTATCGCTTCTCGGCCTTTTGGCTAAGATCAAGTGTAGTACCTGGCAGGGGAGATACCATGATCGCTACGGTCTGAAGAACTCCAAGCATTGTGGTAGAGATTTTGCGTAGTACGATTGCAGTACTTTTCGTTCTTATTAGAACCGCATTTCTCTAGAGCATACCACCTGAAGATCGTCTCCTGCCTGCCTCGGAACATCTGAAGAAGGAGAAGATCTTGAAGACTGCAGCTCCGGAAGAAGCCGACGAAGAACCTGGAAGAAGGGAATCGGCGGTGAATTCCGGAACAGCGGCGAAGAGGAAGGCGGCGCAGAATCTTTTCGAAGAAACTCGCTGCCTCTGGAGAAGGATTTGCATAGCTCCTCCCACCGGGACCGGATCTGCATAGCTCCTCCCACCCGGGAAAGAAGACTTTGCGAAGCCTCTCTCCACAAGCAAGCAAGGAAGCGGAAAAGAGCCTGCTGGAAGAAGCCATGGCCTCAACCAGCAAGTCCACCCAGGAGGCTGCAGGGCAAGGCCTGGAGGTCCAGCCCCAACCACAGCAAGCTTCAACCTCCACCACGGCAAGGCAGAAGGGCGGCAGAATTCCTAACCTGGAAGCTCCAACCCTGGAGCCCTGGATGAGGCAGACTGTTGCCTTGAAGCTCAAGCCCGTGGACGGAAGGGTGCCGGACATGTCCCACGACGTGTTCTGCAAGAAGATGCTGGCGGATCAAGGCTTCCCCACGGCTGACACCCTGGGAATAGCAACCTTCTTTTCGGGAATCTTCTACATCACCTTTGCCACCATTGGGACCTGTAGAAGATACTGGGAGGTGGTGAAAGCGGCGAGTCCCGAATCCCCTTTCTCTCGCTTTGTGGGCAACTGCCTTATTCAAAGAGAGGAGAGGCGGGTGACGGTCTCAATGCGGAACCCACACACCCCAGGCACGGACATCTCGACCTTCCTGAAGCGCTTCTGCACCGTGGTGAGGGAGCCCACCCGCATCCTGAACTCACTCGGATACTGGACCTGCAAGTGGTCTGTGGTCGTCAGACTCAACAAGAACCCTGCTTCTCCAGACGGACTACAGCACCTGCCAACGACATTTTCCTTGGGCAACTCCACAGGACTTGTCTTCTACCCGGACATGCCGCAGACCTGCAGGAGATGTGGCAAGATGGGCCACGAGGGCAAGGACTGTACGGAGGATGCCTGCAGGTATTGCCGTGTGACAGGTCACACGACCAAGGACTGCCCCAAGAGCAAGACCTGCAACCTCTGCGGACTGGCAGCCCACAGCTACAAGGACTGCCCCCAGAGGGAGAGAACATGGGCATCTGTGGCAGCGAGAGCACCGAAGCCAGCCCCAGCTCCGGAGCCAACACCACGGATGGCCAAGGAGGGTAAGAAGGCGAAAGCCACCACCCCTGCCCCGCCCCCCCCCCTCCCCTGCCCCTCCCGCCCCATCCCCTGCCCCTCCCGCCCCATCTCCTGCCCCATCCCGCCCCACCCCTGCCCCATCCCGTCCCACCCCTGCCCCTCCTGCCCCATCCCGTCCCACCCCTGCCCCTCCTGCCCCATCCCGTCCCACCCCCGCCCCTCCTGCCCCATCCCGCCCCACCCCTGCCCCCCGTACCCCACCCCGGCCCACCCCTGCCCCCCGTACCCCACCCCGGCCCACCCCTGCCCCGTCCTCCCCTGCCCGGCTCACCCCTGCCCCGTCCTCCCCTGCCCGGCCCACCCCTGCCCCGTCCTCCCCTGCCCGGGCACTCTCTCCTGCCCCCCGCCCCACCCAGCCTCCTTTCTCTCCTGGCCCAGCAGCACCTAACCCCCCTCCAGCTGCTGGTGCCCGCCCTTCGGAGGACTTTCCTGTGCTTCCTCCCCCAGGTACCATACAGAGGAAGAGGAAAGGAAGGGACAACGTATCAGAAGAGTCCCACAAAAGAAAGATAATCGAGACCTGCGAAACCCCTCAAGCTTCAGATGAGGAGGAGGAGATGGAGCAGGTCTGCGAGAGCCCTGAGGCTTCAGAAGGAGAGGAGGTGATGGAGCAGGCCCAAGTGGAGCAGGTCCAAGCAGAGCCAGTCCAAGCTCAATCTATGGAGGAGCTGCTGCAGGACCCAGAGGTTAAGAAAATCCTGGACACTCCGTCCAACACGGTCTACGACGAGTTCTTGGAAGGGCGCTACGAGAAGCCACACGAGCCGACAGGCGCCAGAGAAGAGGACCCGTCCGACCAGACTGGTAACTAGTATCAGAACTAACCTCTCTTTTTTTTTATTCCCATGGCTGATCTCAACATCTTCTGCATTAATGTGAGGAGTATTAGAGCTTGGTTTAGATTCCAGACTGTTCTTACGTTCTTAGATTCCCAGAGGTGTGATGTTTACATGTTGCAGGAATGTGCTTTGTCTGCTTCTAGGTCTTACAACCATCTGGCCAGGCAGTGGCCTCACGGCCCTTCCTACTGGTCTGGTGGGGGCGACAATAGGTCTGCGGGGGTGGCCATCCTGATCAGGGGAGGTAACTTTGCACTTGATTCCGTCCGGGAGCTCGTCTGTGGCAGACTTCTTGTCGCAGACGGTTCCTGGGCGGGTGAGCCCGTGCGGCTCATCAACGTGTACGCCTCCCCTGAGAGGGATGTCCGACTGGAGGTTCTCCAGGCCCTGCGGGCTGAACTCGCCACCACTAGGGCAGTAGTGTTGGGTGGTGACTTCAACTGCCCCATTGAGGTGGACGGGCGCAGTTCTGGCACATCCGCCAACCTGGACGTGACGTCTAAACTGCTGATTGAGATGGTGACGGAGGCATCCTTGCAGGACGTTGTCGGGTCCATCGGGAACGGCTCCGTAAACTATACGTGGAGCCGCCCCGATGGCTCGCTCCGTTCTCGGATAGACTTCATCTTCACTTCGAGAGCAGTCAGAAAGGTGTCGTACTCTATGGTCCCCTGCTTCTTCTCTGACCACAGGGCCATTCGATTCCGGGGGACTCTGGGCCATGGATTCCCACCTGGCCCAGGCTCCTGGAAGTTGAATTGTGCCCTGTTGGAGCAGAGGGAGGTCATGGAGGAACTTAGGGATGCGTACCTTGTATGGCAAAATGACAAATGTCTGTTCAAGTGCATCAGCGATTGGTGGGAATATGTTAAAGTCGAATTCCGTTGTTTCTTTCAGGCAAAAGGCAGACAACAGGCGTGTGCGAAGAAGTGGGACTTGAGGAAACTGCAGCGCGAGCTGCGGTCCCTGCAGGACCTGCTCCAGTGTGGCTGGGACGTCAGGGAGGAGCTGGAGGAGACCAAAAAGAGCTTGAAAAGGCACTTTGAGGAGGAATCCAAGCGAATCGTCTTTCGTTCCAAGGTGGAGAACCTGGAGAAGGGTGAGAAATGTAACTCTTTCTTTTTCAGGAAGCTCCATGCCGGCCACACGCCCCTGACTGAGCTACGAGATGAGACCGGACACATGAGGAGCGGCAAGGAGGAAGTGATGGGGGTCGTCCACGACTTCTACAGCAACCTCTACGCCCCCAAGTCATCCGACCCCGAAGCCGCCGAGAGGTTCCTGTCAGGTGTCACTAACGTTGTTGATCCCGCAGGTGCGGCGGCTATGGACGATCCCTTGACGGTGGGGGAGCTGCTCTCTGCCGCTAGATCCTTTAAGCCCGGCAGGACCCCGGGCAGTGACGGTCTCCCGGCCGAGCTCTACGTAGCGCTGGGTGACCTGATCTGTCCGGACCTGTTGGAGGTGTACGAGGAGATGGTGGTGGGGGGCAGAATGCCTCCGTCGTTGAGGGAAGGGATGATCACGATCTTGTATAAGCGGAAGGGGGAGAGATGTGACCTGAAAAACTGGCGTCCCATCTCTCTCCTGAACGTGGACTACAAGATCCTCGCCAAGGTGCTGGCCAACAGGCTGAAACCTGTCATGGGGCAGATCGTCCATCCGGACCAGACCTGCAGCATTCCTGGCCGCAGGATTGCCGACAGCCTTGCCCTTGTGAGAGACACGGTCCATTACATCCAGGACCGCGGGGGCCGCGCCGCCCTGGTCAGCTTAGATCAGGAGAAGGCGTTCGACCGTGTCTCCCACGCATTCATGGACAGGGTTTTGCGCAGGCTGGGTCTGGGGAAGATGTTTTGCTCTTTTGTTAACGTTATGTATTTTGACATTTACAGCACGGTGTTGGTGAACGGCTGGAAGACTGACCCCTTTTCCATTCTTTCAGGGGTTAGACAAGGCTGCCCTCTTTCACCTCTCCTTTTTGTTTGTGTTATAGAGCTCTTCGCTGAGACTATCCGGCAGAATGGAGAGATCAGAGGGATCACCGCACCAGGACCAGATCGCCACGAGGTCAAGTGCTCGCTCTACATGGACGACGTGACCGTCTTCTGCGCTGACCAGCGTTCGGTGACTGCACTCGTCCAGACCTGCGAGGACTTCGGCAGAGCTTCGGGGGCAAAAGTCAACTGCGGGAAGTCGGAGGCCATGCTCTTCGGGGAATGGCACCTGGCTTCTTCCGCCCCCTTCCCCTTTACCGTTAAGCCGGACTTCATTCAAATTCTTGGAGTCTGGTTCGGGAAGGAAGGAGCGGCCCTTAAGTCTTGGCAAGACCGACTAGGAAGGATAAACTCGAAGATCGGACTGTGGAGCTCCAGAAAGCTCACGATGGAAGGCAAGGCACTTGTCCTGCGGAGTGAAGTTTTGCCTGTGCTCCAATATACCGCACAGGCCTGGCCTCCCCATACCACCGTTTGCAAGGCCATCACCCGGACAGTGTTTGGCTTCGTCTGGGGCAAAATGGACAGAGTCAAGAGGACCGTGATGTACAAGGAACCCCGCAAGGGTGGGAAGGGAATACCCGACATCCCCGCTCTGCTGAGGGCCTCCTTTGCATGTGTCACGGTGCAGCGGACTCTTGTAGAAAAGACTGGCTCAGCGGGCAGGTCCATGTCTCGCTTGCTTCTCATGCCCCTCTGGAGACAGCTGGGCTGGGACAAGTGGGACAGCTCCATCCCTTACAACTGGAACACTCCCTGGTTCTATGGGGATGTTGTCCGGTTTGTGAGGGAGCACCAGCTGGAAGGACTGAAACCAGACCTATGGAAGCCAAAGACAATCCACAAGCTCATCCGAGCTAAGGACTCGACCGAGCTGGTTCCGGGACTCCCCGCAGCCACTGCAGAGACAGTTTGGAACAATGTGGCCTCAAAGCGGCTTACCAATGGACACAAGGACTTGTCGTGGATGGCCGTCATGGGAGGTCTCTCTCTCAGGTCATTCATGCATGCCCGCAACCTGTGCAAGACCCGGTACTGCCCCCGTTGCCCCTACGTGGAGGAAACATCTTTCCACGTGTTTTGGCAGTGCCCCTTTGCACAGGGTCTGTTGGACGCCCTAGAACAGGAACTCAGAGACTCAGTGCCCAGGAGCTGCCTATCGTACCATTCGGTGCTTTACGGCCTGTTCCCTGGGACCCACGACGTGGAGGCCATCCAGGAGGCCTGGCGCCTTATGAACTGTTTTAAGGACGCAGTGTGGCTTGCCAGGAACCGCCTCGTGATCAACAGGGAAAACATGTCCGTCCGGGACTGCCGCAGGTTCATCAAGAACCTGCTTAGAGACTATTCCATCTTGGACAGCTCGGCCGTTGATGAGGAAGAAGAGGAGTGAAGACCCCTCTCCTTCTCCCATGTCTCCCTGAAGATACAGCCCAACAGTTTGGCCCTGTGATCCGCCCCCTCCCTACCCCCACATAGTCGCCCACACCCCTACCCCGATCACAGATTGTATTATTTGGTTTTTGTTTGATCTCTTGTGCCTTTATATTGCAGGATTGAGCTGAATGTTAGAGTAGCATGGTGTGCGATGTATAGCTTAGGGAACCTTTGCTGTGTATTGTACTATCATGCTTTGTGTGACTGTAATTTATTGTACGACTTGTAATGACTGAACGGTAAATAAAGCTCTTTCAATCAAAAAAATCTGTTCTTATCAGTTTAATATCTGATACGTCCCCTATCTGGGGACCATATATTAAATGGATTTTTGAGAACGGGGGCCGATTTCGAAGCTTGCTTCCGTCGCCCTATGCATTGACCCGATATGGCAGTATCTTCGGGTACAGTGCACCACCCCCTTACAGGGTTAAAAAGAAAGATTCCTACTTTCATTGCTACCTGCTTGCTGGCTAGCCAGCTAGCCAGCCCTGTGGGCCTTGCTGCTGCAGCCAAAAAACAAAAGGTGGTGCTGCTGCTGCTGCTTCTGCTGCTTCTGCTTGTGTCTGGCCGCTGTTGGAGCGTCCAGGCACAGGACTTCTGCTGCTGCTGACTAAATGGCCTCCTTAATTGGATCATTTGAGTAGCCAGCACACCTGTGCAGGTAGGGCATGACATGATAGGCAGCTGCCTTGATAGCGGGTGGGTGCTGAATGTTCCTAATTGACAAAATAAGATTAATGCTTATGAAGAAATATAAAATCTCATCCCTTCCCCAATATCGCGCCACACCCCTACCCCTTAATTCCCTGGTTGAACTTGATGGACATATGTCTTTTTTCGACCGTACTAACTATGTAACTATGTAACATAACATGGGGGGGGGGGTCTCCTGGCTGTTCACACAGGTGTGTCATTGCTGTACATTGACCATGCATTGCTTCTGTGGTATTGCAAAGGCAAAGACAAATGCTTCCAGCCATCCATTGCACTAATGGATTGGTCATCAGCTGGCTGTCTATGTCCCGCATCAATATAGACCAAAGTACAGAGGGTTAGGCTATGCTATTGTGCACCTACCTGATGCATCAGAAGGTGCGAGGCCCTTGCTAAATTCTGTGCACAGACTTTGAGATCTATACTTTAGACTGTATCTAAACCTGCTCCAACATGGACTGACATTCTGGCCTACTTTCAGCCGATGCGACTTGTCTGTCGCTGAACAGTCGCTTTTTATGTATTCAGCACCTATGTATAATGTTGTAAAAATGCTCTAGAAGCTAAAGTCGCAGAAATGTCACACATATTTGGCCTGCAACTTTCTGTGCAACAAATTCAGACAGGAAAAATCAGTATAAATCCTTAGAAAATTATCCCCCAGTGTCTCCATCTGCTGGCGGTATTGAATAAGCATTGCTGCACTGATGGGGTATGCATTAGACGAAAAAAAAGAAGAAAAAGAAGAATAATACGCCCAGAAAAGAGGCGAAAAGGAGAAAAACGTAAAAAAACGTGAAAAAAAAGTAAGAGGAAGAGAAGGGAAAAAAAGGTGGAAATGGGTTTAAAAGTGATTTCGGCGGAGAAATATATATATATATATATATATATATATATATATATATATATATATATATATATATACGCGCACACACACACATATATATAAACGTATTCTCCGTTGAGATATTGCAGCCGCTGCTGTGTCCAGGCCCAGGAGCCTTAGCACTGTGCTGTGATGTCACTCAATACCACTGACATCACTAGGTGTAAACAACATCTCTCCTTTGCTGTGTATGTGACTATGGAGCTGTTTGGTGATGTCGTCTATTATGGCCTTCATAGAAGCAACAGGAGATTGTTGCATCCATCTAGAACCCTCAGAACTACAGTGCTATGATGTCACTCACTTCCACAGGCCTTGCAGAGTGTAAACAACAACAACCCAGCTTTGTTGTGTATGTAACCATAGGGATTTGTGATGTCACCTAGAACCTTCACAGCAGCGACAGCTTTATGAGGAGCATCAGCACTGCTCTGCCTGAGCAGAACCATCACCGCCATAGGTTGTCAAATAACCCGGATTTAACCCACACAGGTAAGTCCAATGGGGTGCAGGCATGTCCTCTATGCTTACAGCTTCCCGTGGGTGTTGGTTTGATACCGTTTGGGGACAGCCAAGGAGGCATCTGCAGGCAACAAAGGTAGGTGTGTGCTTGTGTGTGTGTTTCCTATGCAGATCCTAAGCCCAGTGTCACATGCAAGTAGGAGGAGTAAGAAGGGTTCCTGGCAAATCCGGGTTATGGATTGCATTTAAAAAGGCCCCGTGGGAGTGCAATGGGCCCCTGTCTTGCTGCTTAGCAATAATGGTATGGGTTTAGGTTCTGCTGTGTGTACTGGTGGTTGACTGCCCCCCAGCCCAGAGTGTGCATGGAAAATTGTCTGGCAGCCTCCCTGACAGCAAGCAGTGATAGTGCCCATGAAGGGGACCTTGTTGGGCCCGCCCCTTTCACGGTTATCGCTTCTCGGCCTTTTGGCTAAGATCAAGTGTAGTATCTGTTCTTATCAGTTTAATATCTGATACGTCCCCTATCTGGGGACCATATATTAAATGGATTTTTGAGAACGGGGGCCGATTTCGAAGCTTGCTTCCGTCGCCCTATGCATTGACCCGATATGGCAGTATCTTCGGGTACAGTGCACCACCCCCTTACAGGGTTAAAAAGAAAGATTCCTACTTTCATTGCTACCTGCTTGCTGGCTAGCCAGCTAGCCAGCCCTGTGGGCCTTGCTGCTGCAGCCAAAAAACAAAAGGTGGTGCTGCTGCTGCTGCTTCTGCTGCTTCTGCTTGTGTCTGGCCGCTGTTGGAGCGTCCAGGCACAGGACTTCTGCTGCTGCTGACTAAATGGCCTCCTTAATTGGATCATTTGAGTAGCCAGCACACCTGTGCAGGTAGGGCATGACATGATAGGCAGCTGCCTTGATAGCGGGTGGGTGCTGAATGTTCCTAATTGACAAAATAAGATTAATGCTTATGAAGAAATATAAAATCTCATCCCTTCCCCAATATCGCGCCACACCCCTACCCCTTAATTCCCTGGTTGAACTTGATGGACATATGTCTTTTTTCGACCGTACTAACTATGTAACTATGTAACATAACATGGGGGGGGGGGGGGGGGGGGTCTCCTGGCTGTTCACACAGGTGTGTCATTGCTGTACATTGACCATGCATTGCTTCTGTGGTATTGCAAAGGCAAAGACAAATGCTTCCAGCCATCCATTGCACTAATGGATTGGTCATCAGCTGGCTGTCTATGTCCCGCATCAATATAGACCAAAGTACAGAGGGTTAGGCTATGCTATTGTGCACCTACCTGATGCATCAGAAGGTGCGAGGCCCTTGCTAAATTCTGTGCACAGACTTTGAGATCTATACTTTAGACTGTATCTAAACCTGCTCCAACATGGACTGACATTCTGGCCTACTTTCAGCCGATGCGACTTGTCTGTCGCTGAACAGTCGCTTTTTATGTATTCAGCACCTATGTATAATGTTGTAAAAATGCTCTAGAAGCTAAAGTCGCAGAAATGTCACACATATTTGGCCTGCAACTTTCTGTGCGACAAATTCAGACAGGAAAAATCAGTATAAATCCTTAGAAAATTATCCCCCAGTGTCTCCATCTGCTGGCGGTATTGAATAAGCATTGCTGCACTGATGGGGTATGCATTAGACGAAAAAAAAGAAGAAAAAGAAGAATAATACGCCCAGAAAAGAGGCGAAAAGGAGAAAAACGTAAAAAAACGTGAAAAAAAAGTAAGAGGAAGAGAAGGGAAAAAAAGGTGGAAATGGGTTTAAAAGTGATTTCGGCGGAGAAATATATATATATATATATATATATATATATATATATATATATATATACGCGCACACACACACATATATATAAACGTATTCTCCGTTGAGATATTGCAGCCGCTGCTGTGTCCAGGCCCAGGAGCCTTAGCACTGTGCTGTGATGTCACTCAATACCACTGACATCACTAGGTGTAAACAACATCTCTCCTTTGCTGTGTATGTGACTATGGAGCTGTTTGGTGATGTCGTCTATTATGGCCTTCATAGAAGCAACAGGAGATTGTTGCATCCATCTAGAACCCTCAGAACTACAGTGCTATGATGTCACTCACTTCCACAGGCCTTGCAGAGTGTAAACAACAACAACCCAGCTTTGTTGTGTATGTAACCATAGGGATTTGTGATGTCACCTAGAACCTTCACAGCAGCGACAGCTTTATGAGGAGCATCAGCACTGCTCTGCCTGAGCAGAACCATCACCGCCATAGGTTGTCAAATAACCCGGATTTAACCCACACAGGTAAGTCCAATGGGGTGCAGGCATGTCCTCTATGCTTACAGCTTCCCGTGGGTGTTGGTTTGATACCGTTTGGGGACAGCCAAGGAGGCATCTGCAGGCAACAAAGGTAGGTGTGTGCTTGTGTGTGTGTTTCCTATGCAGATCCTAAGCCCAGTGTCACATGCAAGTAGGAGGAGTAAGAAGGGTTCCTGGCAAATCCGGGTTATGGATTGCATTTAAAAAGGCCCCGTGGGAGTGCAATGGGCCCCTGTCTTGCTGCTTAGCAATAATGGTATGGGTTTAGGTTCTGCTGTGTGTACTGGTGGTTGACTGCCCCCCAGCCCAGAGTGTGCATGGAAAATTGTCTGGCAGCCTCCCTGACAGCAAGCAGTGATAGTGCCCATGAAGGGGACCTTGTTGGGCCCGCCCCTTTCACGGTTATCGCTTCTCGGCCTTTTGGCTAAGATCAAGTGTAGTATCTGTTCTTATCAGTTTAATATCTGATACGTCCCCTATCTGGGGACCATATATTAAATGGATTTTTGAGAACGGGGGCCGATTTCGAAGCTTGCTTCCGTCGCCCTATGCATTGACCCGATATGGCAGTATCTTCGGGTACAGTGCACCACCCCCTTACAGGGTTAAAAAGAAAGATTCCTACTTTCATTGCTACCTGCTTGCTGGCTAGCCAGCTAGCCAGCCCTGTGGGCCTTGCTGCTGCAGCCAAAAAACAAAAGGTGGTGCTGCTGCTGCTGCTTCTGCTGCTTCTGCTTGTGTCTGGCCGCTGTTGGAGCGTCCAGGCACAGGACTTCTGCTGCTGCTGACTAAATGGCCTCCTTAATTGGATCATTTGAGTAGCCAGCACACCTGTGCAGGTAGGGCATGACATGATAGGCAGCTGCCTTGATAGCGGGTGGGTGCTGAATGTTCCTAATTGACAAAATAAGATTAATGCTTATGAAGAAATATAAAATCTCATCCCTTCCCCAATATCGCGCCACACCCCTACCCCTTAATTCCCTGGTTGAACTTGATGGACATATGTCTTTTTTCGACCGTACTAACTATGTAACTATGTAACATAACATGGGGGGGGGGGGGGGGGTCTCCTGGCTGTTCACACAGGTGTGTCATTGCTGTACATTGACCATGCATTGCTTCTGTGGTATTGTAAAGGCAAAGACAAATGCTTCCAGCCATCCATTGCACTAATGGATTGGTCATCAGCTGGCTGTCTATGTCCCGCATCAATATAGACCAAAGTACAGAGGGTTAGGCTATGCTATTGTGCACCTACCTGATGCATCAGAAGGTGCGAGGCCCTTGCTAAATTCTGTGCACAGACTTTGAGATCTATACTTTAGACTGTATCTAAACCTGCTCCAACATGGACTGACATTCTGGCCTACTTTCAGCCGATGCGACTTGTCTGTCGCTGAACAGTCGCTTTTTATGTATTCAGCACCTATGTATAATGTTGTAAAAATGCTCTAGAAGCTAAAGTCGCAGAAATGTCACACATATTTGGCCTGCAACTTTCTGTGCGACAAATTCAGACAGGAAAAATCAGTATAAATCCTTAGAAAATTATCCCCCAGTGTCTCCATCTGCTGGCGGTATTGAATAAGCATTGCTGCACTGATGGGGTATGCATTAGACGAAAAAAAAAGAAGAAAAAGAAGAATAATACGCCCAGAAAAGAGGCGAAAAGGAGAAAAACGTAAAAAAACGTGAAAAAAAAGTAAGAGGAAGAGAAGGGAAAAAAAGGTGGAAATGGGTTTAAAAGTGATTTCGGCGGAGAATATATATATATATATATATATATATATATATATATATATACGCGCACACACACACATATATATAAACGTATTCTCCGTTGAGATATTGCAGCCGCTGCTGTGTCCAGGCCCAGGAGCCTTAGCACTGTGCTGTGATGTCACTCAATACCACTGACATCACTAGGTGTAAACAACATCTCTCCTTTGCTGTGTATGTGACTATGGAGCTGTTTGGTGATGTCGTCTATTATGGCCTTCATAGAAGCAACAGGAGATTGTTGCATCCATCTAGAACCCTCAGAACTACAGTGCTATGATGTCACTCACTTCCACAGGCCTTGCAGAGTGTAAACAACAACAACCCAGCTTTGTTGTGTATGTAACCATAGGGATTTGTGATGTCACCTAGAACCTTCACAGCAGCGACAGCTTTATGAGGAGCATCAGCACTGCTCTGCCTGAGCAGAACCATCACCGCCATAGGTTGTCAAATAACCCGGATTTAACCCACACAGGTAAGTCCAATGGGGTGCAGGCATGTCCTCTATGCTTACAGCTTCCCGTGGGTGTTGGTTTGATACCGTTTGGGGACAGCCAAGGAGGCATCTGCAGGCAACAAAGGTAGGTGTGTGCTTGTGTGTGTGTTTCCTATGCAGATCCTAAGCCCAGTGTCACATGCAAGTAGGAGGAGTAAGAAGGGTTCCTGGCAAATCCGGGTTATGGATTGCATTTAAAAAGGCCCCGTGGGAGTGCAATGGGCCCCTGTCTTGCTGCTTAGCAATAATGGTATGGGTTTAGGTTCTGCTGTGTGTACTGGTGGTTGACTGCCCCCCAGCCCAGAGTGTGCATGGAAAATTGTCTGGCAGCCTCCCTGACAGCAAGCAGTGATAGTGCCCATGAAGGGGACCTTGTTGGGCCCGCCCCTTTCACGGTTATCGCTTCTCGGCCTTTTGGCTAAGATCAAGTGTAGTATCTGTTCTTATCAGTTTAATATCTGATACGTCCCCTATCTGGGGACCATATATTAAATGGATTTTTGAGAACGGGGGCCGATTTCGAAGCTTGCTTCCGTCGCCCTATGCATTGACCCGATATGGCAGTATCTTCGGGTACAGTGCACCACCCCCTTACAGGGTTAAAAAGAAAGATTCCTACTTTCATTGCTACCTGCTTGCTGGCTAGCCAGCTAGCCAGCCCTGTGGGCCTTGCTGCTGCAGCCAAAAAACAAAAGGTGGTGCTGCTGCTGCTGCTTCTGCTGCTTCTGCTTGTGTCTGGCCGCTGTTGGAGCGTCCAGGCACAGGACTTCTGCTGCTGCTGACTAAATGGCCTCCTTAATTGGATCATTTGAGTAGCCAGCACACCTGTGCAGGTAGGGCATGACATGATAGGCAGCTGCCTTGATAGCGGGTGGGTGCTGAATGTTCCTAATTGACAAAATAAGATTAATGCTTATGAAGAAATATAAAATCTCATCCCTTCCCCAATATCGCGCCACACCCCTACCCCTTAATTCCCTGGTTGAACTTGATGGACATATGTCTTTTTTCGACCGTACTAACTATGTAACTATGTAACATAACATGGGGGGGGGGGGGGGGGGTCTCCTGGCTGTTCACACAGGTGTGTCATTGCTGTACATTGACCATGCATTGCTTCTGTGGTATTGCAAAGGCAAAGACAAATGCTTCCAGCCATCCATTGCACTAATGGATTGGTCATCAGCTGGCTGTCTATGTCCCGCATCAATATAGACCAAAGTACAGAGGGTTAGGCTATGCTATTGTGCACCTACCTGATGCATCAGAAGGTGCGAGGCCCTTGCTAAATTCTGTGCACAGACTTTGAGATCTATACTTTAGACTGTATCTAAACCTGCTCCAACATGGACTGACATTCTGGCCTACTTTCAGCCGATGCGACTTGTCTGTCGCTGAACAGTCGCTTTTTATGTATTCAGCACCTATGTATAATGTTGTAAAAATGCTCTAGAAGCTAAAGTCGCAGAAATGTCACACATATTTGGCCTGCAACTTTCTGTGCGACAAATTCAGACAGGAAAAATCAGTATAAATCCTTAGAAAATTATCCCCCAGTGTCTCCATCTGCTGGCGGTATTGAATAAGCATTGCTGCACTGATGGGGTATGCATTAGACGAAAAAAAAAGAAGAAAAAGAAGAATAATACGCCCAGAAAAGAGGCGAAAAGGAGAAAAACGTAAAAAAACGTGAAAAAAAAGTAAGAGGAAGAGAAGGGAAAAAAAGGTGGAAATGGGTTTAAAAGTGATTTCGGCGGAGAAATATATATATATATATATATATATATATACGCGCACACACACACATATATATAAACGTATTTGTTACGCCGAGCGCTCCGGGTCCCCGCTCCTCCCCGGAGCGCTCGCTACACTTCCCTCACTGCAGCGCCCCGGTCGGTTCCACGGACCCGGGGCGCTGCGTTACCACCTCCGGCCGGGATGCGATTCGCGATGCGGGTAGCGCCCGCTCGCGATGCGCACCCCGGCTCCCGTACCTTACTCGCTCCCCGTCAGTTCTGTCCCGGCGCGCGCGGCCCCGCTCCCTAGGGCGCGCGCGCGCCGGGTCTTTGCGATTTAAAGGGCCACTGCACCGCTGATTGGTGCAGTGGTTCCAATTAGTGTTTACACCTGTGCACTTCCCTATATCACCTCACTTCCCCTTCACTCCCTCGCCGGATCTTGTTGCCCTAGTGCCAGTGAAAGCGTTCCTTGTGTGTTCCTTGCCTGTGATTCCAGACCTTCTGCCGTTGCCCCTGACTACGATCCTTGCTGCCTGCCCCGACCTTCTGCTACGTCCGACCTTGCTTCTGTCTACTCCCTTGTACCGCGCCTATCTTCAGCAGCCAGAGAGGTTGAGCCGTTGCTAGGGGATACGACCTGGTCACTACCGCCGCAGCAAGACCATCCCGCTTTGCGGCGGGCTCTGGTGAAAACCAGTAGTGACTTAGAACCGATCCTCTAGCACGGTCCACGCCAATCCCTCTCTGGCACAGAGGATCCACTACCTGCCAGCCGGCATCGTGACAGTAGATCCGGCCATGGATCCCGCTGAAGTTCCTCTGCCAGTTGTCGCTGACCTCACCACGGTGGTCGCCCAGCAGTCACAACAGATTGCGCAACAAGGCCAACAGCTGTCTCAACTGACTGTTATGCTACAACAGTTACTACCACAGCTCCAGCAATCATCTCCTCCGCCAGCTCCTGTACCTCCTCCGCAGCGAGTGGCCGCTTCTGGAATACGACTATCCTTGCCGGATAAATTTGATGGGGACTCTAAGTTTTGCCGTGGCTTTCTTTCCCAATGTTCATTACACTTGGAGATGATGTCGGACCAGTTCCCCACTGAAAGGTCTAAGGTGGCTTTCGTAGTCAGCCTGCTGTCTGGAAAAGCCCTGGCTTGGGCCACACCGCTCTGGGACCGCAATGACCCCGTCACTGCCTCTGTACACTCCTTCCTCTCGGAAATTCGAAGTGTCTTTGAGGAACCTGCCCGAGCCTCTTCTGCTGAGACTGCCCTGTTGAACCTGGTCCAGGGTAATTCTTCCGTTGGCGAGTATGCCGTACAGTTCCGTACCCTTGCTTCAGAATTATCCTGGAATAATGAGGCACTCTGCGCGACCTTTAAAAAAGGCCTATCCAGCAACATTAAAGATGTTCTGGCCGCACGAGAAATCCCTGCTAACCTACATGAACTCATCCATCTTGCCACTCGCATTGACATGCGTTTTTCCGAACGGCGTCAGGAGCTCCGCCAGGATATGGACTCTGTTCGCACGAGGCGTTTCTTCTCCCCGGCTCCTCTCTCCTCTGGTCCCCTGCAATCTGTTCCTGTGCCTCCCGCCGTGGAGGCTATGCAGGTCGACCGGTCTCGCCTGACACCCCAAGAGAGGACACGACGCCGCATGGAGAATCTCTGCCTGTACTGTGCTAGTACCGAACACTTCCTGAAGGATTGTCCTATCCGTCCTCCCCGCCTGGAAAGACGTCCGCTGACTCCGCACAATGGTGAGACAGTCCTTGATGTCTACTCTGCTTCTCCACGTCTTACTGTGCCTGTGCGGATGTCTGCCTCTGCCTTCTCCTTCTCTGCTGTGGCCTTCTTGGACTCTGGATCTGCAGGAAATTTCATCTTAGCCTCTCTCGTCAACAGGTTCAACATCCCGGTGACCAGTCTCGCCAGACCCCTCTACATCAATTGTGTAAACAATGAAAGATTGGACTGTACTATACGTTTCCGCACGGAGCCCCTTCTAATGTGCATCGGATCTCATCACGAGAGGATTGAACTGTTGGTCCTCCCCAATTGCACTTCTGAAATCCTTCTTGGACTTCCCTGGCTTCAACTCCATTCCCCAATCCTGGATTGGTCCACTGGGGAGATCAAGAGTTGGGGGCCCTCTTGTTCCAAGGACTGCTTAAAACCAGTTCCCAGTAAACCTTGCCGTGTCCCTGTGCTTCCTCATGTAACCGGTCTCCCTAAGGCCTATATGGACTTTGCGGACGTTTTTTGCAAAAAACAAGCTGAGACTCTACCTCCTCACAGGCCTTATGATTGTCCCATTGACCTCCTCCCGGGCACTACTCCACCCCGGGGCAGAATCTATCCTCTGTCCGTCCCAGAGACTCTTGCCATGTCTGAATACGTCCAAGAAAATTTAAAAAAGGGCTTTATCCGTAAATCCTCCTCTCCTGCCGGAGCCGGATTTTTCTTTGTGTCCAAAAAAGATGGCTCTCTACGTCCTTGCATTGACTACCGCGGTCTTAATAAAATCACGGTTAAGAACCGCTACCCCCTACCCCTCATCTCTGAACTCTTTGATCGTCTCCAAGGTGCCCATATTTTTACCAAACTGGACTTAAGAGGTGCTTATAATCTCATCCGCATCAGAGAGGGGGATGAATGGAAAACGGCATTTAACACCAGAGATGGACACTTTGAGTATCTGGTCATGCCCTTTGGTCTATGCAACGCCCCTGCCGTCTTCCAAGACTTTGTTAATGAAATTTTTCGTGATCTACTATACTCCTGTGTTGTTGTATATCTGGACGATATCCTGATTTTTTCTGCCAATCTTGAAGAACACCGCCAGCATGTCCGTATGGTTCTTCAGAGACTTCGTGATAATCAACTCTATGCCAAAATAGAGAAATGTCTGTTTGAATGCCAATCTCTTCCTTTTCTAGGATACTTGGTCTCTGGCCAGGGACTACAAATGGACCCAGATAAACTCTCTGCCGTCTTAGATTGGCCACGCCCCTCCGGACTCCGTGCCATCCAACGTTTTTTGGGGTTCGCCAATTATTACAGGCAATTTATTCCACATTTTTCTACCATTGTGGCTCCTATTGTGGCTTTAACAAAAAAAAATGCCGATCCCAAGTCTTGGCCTCCTCAAGCGGAAGACGCCTTTAAACGACTCAAGTCTGCCTTTTCTTCGGCTCCCGTGCTCTCCAGACCTGACCCATCTAAACCCTTCCTATTGGAGGTTGATGCCTCCTCAGTGGGAGCTGGAGCTGTCCTTCTACAAAAAAACTCTTCCGGGCATGCTGTTACTTGTGGTTTTTTTTCCAGGACCTTCTCTCCGGCGGAGAGGAACTACTCCATCGGGGATCGAGAGCTTCTAGCCATTAAATTAGCACTTGAGGAATGGAGGCATCTGCTGGAGGGATCAAGATTTCCAGTTATTATTTACACCGATCACAAGAACCTCTCCTACCTCCAGTCTGCCCAACGGCTGAATCCTCGTCAGGCCAGGTGGTCTCTGTTCTTTGCCCGATTTAATTTTGAAATTCACTTTCGGCCTGCTGATAAAAACATTAGGGCCGATGCTCTCTCTCGTTCCTCAGATGCCTCTGAAATTGAACTCTCTCCTCAACACATCATTCCTCCTGACTGCCTGATTTCCACTTCTCCAGCCTCCATCAGGCAAACTCCTCCAGGAAAGACCTTTGTTTCTCCACGCCAACGCCTTGGGATCCTCAAATGGGGTCACTCCTCCCATCTCGCAGGTCATGCGGGCATCAAGAAATCTGTGCAACTCATCTCTCGCTTCTATTGGTGGCCGACTCTAGAGACTGATGTGGTGGACTTTGTGCGAGCCTGCACTATCTGTGCCCGGGATAAGACTCCTCGCCAGAAGCCCGCTGGTTTTCTTCATCCTCTACCTGTCCCCGAACAACCTTGGTCTCTGATTGGTATGGATTTTATTACTGACTTACCCCCATCCCATGGCAACACTGTTATTTGGGTGGTCGTTGATCGATTCTCCAAAATGGCACATTTCATCCCTCTTCCTGGTCTTCCTTCAGCGCCTCAGTTGGCTAAACAATTTTTTGTACACATTTTTCGTCTTCACGGGTTGCCTACACAGATCGTCTCGGATAGAGGCGTCCAATTTGTGTCTAAATTCTGGAGGGCTCTCTGTAAACAACTCAAGATTAAATTAAATTTTTCTTCTGCATACCATCCTCAATCCAATGGACAAGTAGAGAGAATTAACCAGATCTTGGGTGACTATTTACGACATTTTGTTTCCTCCCGCCAGGATGACTGGGCAGATCTTCTACCTTGGGCCGAATTCTCGTATAATTTCAGAATCTCTGAATCTTCCTCCAAATCTCCGTTTTTCGTGGTGTACGGCCGTCACCCTCTTCCCCCCCTCCCTACCCCCTTGCCCTCTGGTCTGCCCGCTGTGGATGAAATTTCTCGTGATCTTTCCACCATATGGAAAGAGACCCAAAATTCTCTCTTACAGGCTTCTTCTCGCATGAAGAGATTCGCAGATAAGAAAAGAAGAGCTCCTCCCATTTTTTCCCCTGGAGACAAGGTATGGCTCTCCGCTAAATATGTCCGTTTCCGTGTCCCGAGCTATAAGTTGGGACCACGCTATCTTGGTCCTTTTAAAGTTTTGTGTCAAATTAATCCTGTCTCTTACAAACTTCTTCTTCCTCCTTCTCTTCGTATCCCTAATGCCTTTCACGTCTCTCTTCTTAAACCTCTCATCCTCAACCGTTTTTCTCCTAAATCTGTTCCTCCCACTCCTGTTTCCGGCTCCTCGGACATCTTCTCTGTCAAAGAGATTTTGGCCTCTAAAAAGGTCAGGGGAAGAACTTTTTTTTTAGTGGATTGGGAGGGTTGTGGTCCAGAAGAGAGGTCCTGGGAACCTGAGGACAATATCCTGGACAAAAGTCTGATCCTCAGGTTCTCAGGCCCCAAGAAGAGGGGGAGACCCAAGGGGGGGGGTACTGTTACGCCGAGCGCTCCGGGTCCCCGCTCCTCCCCGGAGCGCTCGCTACACTTCCCTCACTGCAGCGCCCCGGTCGGTTCCACGGACCCGGGGCGCTGCGTTACCACCTCCGGCCGGGATGCGATTCGCGATGCGGGTAGCGCCCGCTCGCGATGCGCACCCCGGCTCCCGTACCTTACTCGCTCCCCGTCAGTTCTGTCCCGGCGCGCGCGGCCCCGCTCCCTAGGGCGCGCGCGCGCCGGGTCTTTGCGATTTAAAGGGCCACTGCACCGCTGATTGGTGCAGTGGTTCCAATTAGTGTTTACACCTGTGCACTTCCCTATATCACCTCACTTCCCCTTCACTCCCTCGCCGGATCTTGTTGCCCTAGTGCCAGTGAAAGCGTTCCTTGTGTGTTCCTTGCCTGTGATTCCAGACCTTCTGCCGTTGCCCCTGACTACGATCCTTGCTGCCTGCCCCGACCTTCTGCTACGTCCGACCTTGCTTCTGTCTACTCCCTTGTACCGCGCCTATCTTCAGCAGCCAGAGAGGTTGAGCCGTTGCTAGGGGATACGACCTGGTCACTACCGCCGCAGCAAGACCATCCCGCTTTGCGGCGGGCTCTGGTGAAAACCAGTAGTGACTTAGAACCGATCCTCTAGCACGGTCCACGCCAATCCCTCTCTGGCACAGAGGATCCACTACCTGCCAGCCGGCATCGTGACAGTATTCTCCGTTGAGATATTGCAGCCGCTGCTGTGTCCAGGCCCAGGAGCCTTAGCACTGTGCTGTGATGTCACTCAATACCACTGACATCACTAGGTGTAAACAACATCTCTCCTTTGCTGTGTATGTGACTATGGAGCTGTTTGGTGATGTCGTCTATTATGGCCTTCATAGAAGCAACAGGAGATTGTTGCATCCATCTAGAACCCTCAGAACTACAGTGCTATGATGTCACTCACTTCCACAGGCCTTGCAGAGTGTAAACAACAACAACCCAGCTTTGTTGTGTATGTAACCATAGGGATTTGTGATGTCACCTAGAACCTTCACAGCAGCGACAGCTTTATGAGGAGCATCAGCACTGCTCTGCCTGAGCAGAACCATCACCGCCATAGGTTGTCAAATAACCCGGATTTAACCCACACAGGTAAGTCCAATGGGGTGCAGGCATGTCCTCTATGCTTACAGCTTCCCGTGGGTGTTGGTTTGATACCGTTTGGGGACAGCCAAGGAGGCATCTGCAGGCAACAAAGGTAGGTGTGTGCTTGTGTGTGTGTTTCCTATGCAGATCCTAAGCCCAGTGTCACATGCAAGTAGGAGGAGTAAGAAGGGTTCCTGGCAAATCCGGGTTATGGATTGCATTTAAAAAGGCCCCGTGGGAGTGCAATGGGCCCCTGTCTTGCTGCTTAGCAATAATGGTATGGGTTTAGGTTCTGCTGTGTGTACTGGTGGTTGACTGCCCCCCAGCCCAGAGTGTGCATGGAAAATTGTCTGGCAGCCTCCCTGACAGCAAGCAGTGATAGTGCCCATGAAGGGGACCTTGTTGGGCCCGCCCCTTTCACGGTTATCGCTTCTCGGCCTTTTGGCTAAGATCAAGTGTAGTATCTGTTCTTATCAGTTTAATATCTGATACGTCCCCTATCTGGGGACCATATATTAAATGGATTTTTGAGAACGGGGGCCGATTTCGAAGCTTGCTTCCGTCGCCCTATGCATTGACCCGATATGGCAGTATCTTCGGGTACAGTGCACCACCCCCTTACAGGGTTAAAAAGAAAGATTCCTACTTTCATTGCTACCTGCTTGCTGGCTAGCCAGCTAGCCAGCCCTGTGGGCCTTGCTGCTGCAGCCAAAAAACAAAAGGTGGTGCTGCTGCTGCTGCTTCTGCTGCTTCTGCTTGTGTCTGGCCGCTGTTGGAGCGTCCAGGCACAGGACTTCTGCTGCTGCTGACTAAATGGCCTCCTTAATTGGATCATTTGAGTAGCCAGCACACCTGTGCAGGTAGGGCATGACATGATAGGCAGCTGCCTTGATAGCGGGTGGGTGCTGAATGTTCCTAATTGACAAAATAAGATTAATGCTTATGAAGAAATATAAAATCTCATCCCTTCCCCAATATCGCGCCACACCCCTACCCCTTAATTCCCTGGTTGAACTTGATGGACATATGTCTTTTTTCGACCGTACTAACTATGTAACTATGTAACATAACATGGGGGGGGGGGGGGGGGGGGGTCTCCTGGCTGTTCACACAGGTGTGTCATTGCTGTACATTGACCATGCATTGCTTCTGTGGTATTGCAAAGGCAAAGACAAATGCTTCCAGCCATCCATTGCACTAATGGATTGGTCATCAGCTGGCTGTCTATGTCCCGCATCAATATAGACCAAAGTACAGAGGGTTAGGCTATGCTATTGTGCACCTACCTGATGCATCAGAAGGTGCGAGGCCCTTGCTAAATTCTGTGCACAGACTTTGAGATCTATACTTTAGACTGTATCTAAACCTGCTCCAACATGGACTGACATTCTGGCCTACTTTCAGCCGATGCGACTTGTCTGTCGCTGAACAGTCGCTTTTTATGTATTCAGCACCTATGTATAATGTTGTAAAAATGCTCTAGAAGCTAAAGTCGCAGAAATGTCACACATATTTGGCCTGCAACTTTCTGTGCGACAAATTCAGACAGGAAAAATCAGTATAAATCCTTAGAAAATTATCCCCCAGTGTCTCCATCTGCTGGCGGTATTGAATAAGCATTGCTGCACTGATGGGGTATGCATTAGACGAAAAAAAAGAAGAAAAAGAAGAATAATACGCCCAGAAAAGAGGCGAAAAGGAGAAAAACGTAAAAAAACGTGAAAAAAAAGTAAGAGGAAGAGAAGGGAAAAAAAGGTGGAAATGGGTTTAAAAGTGATTTCGGCGGAGAAATATATATATATATATATATATATATATATATATATATATACGCGCACACACACACATATATATAAACGTATTCTCCGTTGAGATATTGCAGCCGCTGCTGTGTCCAGGCCCAGGAGCCTTAGCACTGTGCTGTGATGTCACTCAATACCACTGACATCACTAGGTGTAAACAACATCTCTCCTTTGCTGTGTATGTGACTATGGAGCTGTTTGGTGATGTCGTCTATTATGGCCTTCATAGAAGCAACAGGAGATTGTTGCATCCATCTAGAACCCTCAGAACTACAGTGCTATGATGTCACTCACTTCCACAGGCCTTGCAGAGTGTAAACAACAACAACCCAGCTTTGTTGTGTATGTAACCATAGGGATTTGTGATGTCACCTAGAACCTTCACAGCAGCGACAGCTTTATGAGGAGCATCAGCACTGCTCTGCCTGAGCAGAACCATCACCGCCATAGGTTGTCAAATAACCCGGATTTAACCCACACAGGTAAGTCCAATGGGGTGCAGGCATGTCCTCTATGCTTACAGCTTCCCGTGGGTGTTGGTTTGATACCGTTTGGGGACAGCCAAGGAGGCATCTGCAGGCAACAAAGGTAGGTGTGTGCTTGTGTGTGTGTTTCCTATGCAGATCCTAAGCCCAGTGTCACATGCAAGTAGGAGGAGTAAGAAGGGTTCCTGGCAAATCCGGGTTATGGATTGCATTTAAAAAGGCCCCGTGGGAGTGCAATGGGCCCCTGTCTTGCTGCTTAGCAATAATGGTATGGGTTTAGGTTCTGCTGTGTGTACTGGTGGTTGACTGCCCCCCAGCCCAGAGTGTGCATGGAAAATTGTCTGGCAGCCTCCCTGACAGCAAGCAGTGATAGTGCCCATGAAGGGGACCTTGTTGGGCCCGCCCCTTTCACGGTTATCGCTTCTCGGCCTTTTGGCTAAGATCAAGTGTAGTATCTGTTCTTATCAGTTTAATATCTGATACGTCCCCTATCTGGGGACCATATATTAAATGGATTTTTGAGAACGGGGGCCGATTTCGAAGCTTGCTTCCGTCGCCCTATGCATTGACCCGATATGGCAGTATCTTCGGGTACAGTGCACCACCCCCTTACAGGGTTAAAAAGAAAGATTCCTACTTTCATTGCTACCTGCTTGCTGGCTAGCCAGCTAGCCAGCCCTGTGGGCCTTGCTGCTGCAGCCAAAAAACAAAAGGTGGTGCTGCTGCTGCTGCTTCTGCTGCTTCTGCTTGTGTCTGGCCGCTGTTGGAGCGTCCAGGCACAGGACTTCTGCTGCTGCTGACTAAATGGCCTCCTTAATTGGATCATTTGAGTAGCCAGCACACCTGTGCAGGTAGGGCATGACATGATAGGCAGCTGCCTTGATAGCGGGTGGGTGCTGAATGTTCCTAATTGACAAAATAAGATTAATGCTTATGAAGAAATATAAAATCTCATCCCTTCCCCAATATCGCGCCACACCCCTACCCCTTAATTCCCTGGTTGAACTTGATGGACATATGTCTTTTTTCGACCGTACTAACTATGTAACTATGTAACATAACATGGGGGGGGGGGGGGGGGGGGGGTCTCCTGGCTGTTCACACAGGTGTGTCATTGCTGTACATTGACCATGCATTGCTTCTGTGGTATTGCAAAGGCAAAGACAAATGCTTCCAGCCATCCATTGCACTAATGGATTGGTCATCAGCTGGCTGTCTATGTCCCGCATCAATATAGACCAAAGTACAGAGGGTTAGGCTATGCTATTGTGCACCTACCTGATGCATCAGAAGGTGCGAGGCCCTTGCTAAATTCTGTGCACAGACTTTGAGATCTATACTTTAGACTGTATCTAAACCTGCTCCAACATGGACTGACATTCTGGCCTACTTTCAGCCGATGCGACTTGTCTGTCGCTGAACAGTCGCTTTTTATGTATTCAGCACCTATGTATAATGTTGTAAAAATGCTCTAGAAGCTAAAGTCGCAGAAATGTCACACATATTTGGCCTGCAACTTTCTGTGCGACAAATTCAGACAGGAAAAATCAGTATAAATCCTTAGAAAATTATCCCCCAGTGTCTCCATCTGCTGGCGGTATTGAATAAGCATTGCTGCACTGATGGGGTATGCATTAGACGAAAAAAAAGAAGAAAAAGAAGAATAATACGCCCAGAAAAGAGGCGAAAAGGAGAAAAACGTAAAAAAACGTGAAAAAAAAGTAAGAGGAAGAGAAGGGAAAAAAAGGTGGAAATGGGTTTAAAAGTGATTTCGGCGGAGAAATATATATATATATATATATATATATATATATATATATATATATATATACGCGCACACACACACATATATATAAACGTATTCTCCGTTGAGATATTGCAGCCGCTGCTGTGTCCAGGCCCAGGAGCCTTAGCACTGTGCTGTGATGTCACTCAATACCACTGACATCACTAGGTGTAAACAACATCTCTCCTTTGCTGTGTATGTGACTATGGAGCTGTTTGGTGATGTCGTCTATTATGGCCTTCATAGAAGCAACAGGAGATTGTTGCATCCATCTAGAACCCTCAGAACTACAGTGCTATGATGTCACTCACTTCCACAGGCCTTGCAGAGTGTAAACAACAACAACCCAGCTTTGTTGTGTATGTAACCATAGGGATTTGTGATGTCACCTAGAACCTTCACAGCAGCGACAGCTTTATGAGGAGCATCAGCACTGCTCTGCCTGAGCAGAACCATCACCGCCATAGGTTGTCAAATAACCCGGATTTAACCCACACAGGTAAGTCCAATGGGGTGCAGGCATGTCCTCTATGCTTACAGCTTCCCGTGGGTGTTGGTTTGATACCGTTTGGGGACAGCCAAGGAGGCATCTGCAGGCAACAAAGGTAGGTGTGTGCTTGTGTGTGTGTTTCCTATGCAGATCCTAAGCCCAGTGTCACATGCAAGTAGGAGGAGTAAGAAGGGTTCCTGGCAAATCCGGGTTATGGATTGCATTTAAAAAGGCCCCGTGGGAGTGCAATGGGCCCCTGTCTTGCTGCTTAGCAATAATGGTATGGGTTTAGGTTCTGCTGTGTGTACTGGTGGTTGACTGCCCCCCAGCCCAGAGTGTGCATGGAAAATTGTCTGGCAGCCTCCCTGACAGCAAGCAGTGATAGTGCCCATGAAGGGGACCTTGTTGGGCCCGCCCCTTTCACGGTTATCGCTTCTCGGCCTTTTGGCTAAGATCAAGTGTAGTATCTGTTCTTATCAGTTTAATATCTGATACGTCCCCTATCTGGGGACCATATATTAAATGGATTTTTGAGAACGGGGGCCGATTTCGAAGCTTGCTTCCGTCGCCCTATGCATTGACCCGATATGGCAGTATCTTCGGGTACAGTGCACCACCCCCTTACAGGGTTAAAAAGAAAGATTCCTACTTTCATTGCTACCTGCTTGCTGGCTAGCCAGCTAGCCAGCCCTGTGGGCCTTGCTGCTGCAGCCAAAAAACAAAAGGTGGTGCTGCTGCTGCTGCTTCTGCTGCTTCTGCTTGTGTCTGGCCGCTGTTGGAGCGTCCAGGCACAGGACTTCTGCTGCTGCTGACTAAATGGCCTCCTTAATTGGATCATTTGAGTAGCCAGCACACCTGTGCAGGTAGGGCATGACATGATAGGCAGCTGCCTTGATAGCGGGTGGGTGCTGAATGTTCCTAATTGACAAAATAAGATTAATGCTTATGAAGAAATATAAAATCTCATCCCTTCCCCAATATCGCGCCACACCCCTACCCCTTAATTCCCTGGTTGAACTTGATGGACATATGTCTTTTTTCGACCGTACTAACTATGTAACTATGTAACATAACATGGGGGGGGGGGGGGGGGGTCTCCTGGCTGTTCACACAGGTGTGTCATTGCTGTACATTGACCATGCATTGCTTCTGTGGTATTGCAAAGGCAAAGACAAATGCTTCCAGCCATCCATTGCACTAATGGATTGGTCATCAGCTGGCTGTCTATGTCCCGCATCAATATAGACCAAAGTACAGAGGGGTTAGGCTATGCTATTGTGCACCTACCTGATGCATCAGAAGGTGCGAGGCCCTTGCTAAATTCTGTGCACAGACTTTGAGATCTATACTTTAGACTGTATCTAAACCTGCTCCAACATGGACTGACATTCTGGCCTACTTTCAGCCGATGCGACTTGTCTGTCGCTGAACAGTCGCTTTTTATGTATTCAGCACCTATGTATAATGTTGTAAAAATGCTCTAGAAGCTAAAGTCGCAGAAATGTCACACATATTTGGCCTGCAACTTTCTGTGCGACAAATTCAGACAGGAAAAATCAGTATAAATCCTTAGAAAATTATCCCCCAGTGTCTCCATCTGCTGGCGGTATTGAATAAGCATTGCTGCACTGATGGGGTATGCATTAGACGAAAAAAAAGAAGAAAAAGAAGAATAATACGCCCAGAAAAGAGGCGAAAAGGAGAAAAACGTAAAAAAAACGTGAAAAAAAAGTAAGAGGAAGAGAAGGGAAAAAAAGGTGGAAATGGGTTTAAAAGTGATTTCGGCGGAGAAATATATATATATATATATATATATATATATATATATATATATATATATATACGCGCACACACACACATATATATAAACGTATTCTCCGTTGAGATATTGCAGCCGCTGCTGTGTCCAGGCCCAGGAGCCTTAGCACTGTGCTGTGATGTCACTCAATACCACTGACATCACTAGGTGTAAACAACATCTCTCCTTTGCTGTGTATGTGACTATGGAGCTGTTTGGTGATGTCGTCTATTATGGCCTTCATAGAAGCAACAGGAGATTGTTGCATCCATCTAGAACCCTCAGAACTACAGTGCTATGATGTCACTCACTTCCACAGGCCTTGCAGAGTGTAAACAACAACAACCCAGCTTTGTTGTGTATGTAACCATAGGGATTTGTGATGTCACCTAGAACCTTCACAGCAGCGACAGCTTTATGAGGAGCATCAGCACTGCTCTGCCTGAGCAGAACCATCACCGCCATAGGTTGTCAAATAACCCGGATTTAACCCACACAGGTAAGTCCAATGGGGTGCAGGCATGTCCTCTATGCTTACAGCTTCCCGTGGGTGTTGGTTTGATACCGTTTGGGGACAGCCAAGGAGGCATCTGCAGGCAACAAGGTAGGTGTGTGCTTGTGTGTGTGTTTCCTATGCAGATCCTAAGCCAGTGTCACATGCAAGTAGGAGGAGTAAGAAGGGTTCCTGGCAAATCCGGGTTATGGATTGCATTTAAAAAGGCCCCCGTGGGAGTGCAATGGAGCCCCTGTCTTGCTGCTTAGCAATAATGGTATGGGTTTAGGTTCTGCTGTGTTGTACTGGTGGTTGACTGCCCCCCAGCCCAGAGTGTGCATGGAAAATTGTCTGGCAGCCTCCCTGACAGCAAGCAGTGATAGTGCCCATGAAGGGGACCTTGTTGGGCCCGCCCCTTTCACGGGTTATCGCTTCTCGCCTTTTGGCTTAAGATCAAGTGTAGTATCTGTTCTTATCAGTTTAATATCTGATACGTCCCCTATCTGGGGACCATATATTAAATGGATTTTTGAGAACGGGGGCCGATTTCGAAGCTTGCTTCCGTCGCCCTATGCATTGACCCGATATGGCAGTATCTTCGGGTACAGTGCACCACCCCCTTACAGGGTTAAAAAGAAAGATTCCTACTTTCATTGCTACCTGCTTGCTGGCTAGCCAGCTAGCCAGCCCTGTGGGCCTTGCTGCTGCAGCCAAAAAACAAAAGGTGGTGCTGCTGCTGCTGCTTCTGCTGCTTCTGCTTGTGTCTGGCCGCTGTTGGAGCGTCCAGGCACAGGACTTCTGCTGCTGCTGACTAAATGGCCTCCTTAATTGGATCATTTGAGTAGCCAGCACACCTGTGCAGGTAGGGCATGACATGATAGGCAGCTGCCTTGATAGCGGGTGGGTGCTGAATGTTCCTAATTGACAAAATAAGATTAATGCTTATGAAGAAATATAAAATCTCATCCCTTCCCCAATATCGCGCCACACCCCTACCCCTTAATTCCCTGGTTGAACTTGATGGACATATGTCTTTTTTCGACCGTACTAACTATGTAACTATGTAACATAACATGGGGGGGGGGGGGGGTCTCCTGGCTGTTCACACAGGTGTGTCATTGCTGTACATTGACCATGCATTGCTTCTGTGGTATTGCAAAGGCAAAGACAAATGCTTCCAGCCATCCATTGCACTAATGGATTGGTCATCAGCTGGCTGTCTATGTCCCGCATCAATATAGACCAAAGTACAGAGGGTTAGGCTATGCTATTGTGCACCTACCTGAGGCATCAGAAGGTGCGAGGCCCTTGCTAAATTCTGTGCACAGACTTTGAGATCTATACTTTAGACTGTATCTAAACCTGCTCCAACATGGACTGACATTCTGCCTACTTTCAGCCGATGCGACTTGTCTGTCGCTGAACAGTCGCTTTTTATGTATTCAGCACCTATGTATAATGTTGTAAAAATGCTCTAGAAGCTAAAGTCGCAGAAATGTCACACATATTTGGCCTGCAACTTTCTGTGCGGACAAATTCAGACAGGAAAAATCAGTATAAATCCTTAGAAAATTATCCCCCAGTGTCTCCATCTGCTGGCGGTATTGAATAAGCATTGCTGCACTGATGGGGGTATGCATTAGACGAAAAAAAAAGAAGAAAAAGAAGAATAATACGCCCAGAAAAGAGGCGAAAAGGAGAAAAACTTAAAAAAACGTGAAAAAAAAGTAAGAGGAAGAGAGGGAAAAAAAGGTGGAAATGGGTTTAAAAGTGATTTCGGCGGAGAAATATATATATATATATATATATATATATATATATATATATATATATATATACGCGCACACACACACATATATATAAACGTATTCTCCGTTGAGATATTGCAGCCGCTGCTGTGTCCAGGCCCAGGAGCCTTAGCACTGTGCTGTGATGTCACTCAATACCACTGACATCACTAGGTGTAAACAACATCTCTCCTTTGCTGTGTATGTGACTATGGAGCTGTTTGGTGATGTCGTCTATTATGGCCTTCATAGAAGCAACAGGAGATTGTTGCATCCATCTAGAACCCTCAGAACTACAGTGCTATGATGTCACTCACTTCCACAGGCCTTGCAGAGTGTAAACAACAACAACCCAGCTTTGTTGTGTATGTAACCATAGGGATTTGTGATGTCCACCTAGAACCTTCACAGCAGCGACAGCTTTATGAGGAGCATCAGCACTGCTCTGCCTGAGCAGAACCATCACCGCCATAGGTTGTCAAATAACCCGGATTTAACCCACACAGGTAAGTCCAATGGGGTGCAGGCATGTCCTCTATGCTTACAGCTTCCCGTGGGTGTTGGTTTGATACCGTTTGGGGACAGCCAAGGAGGCATCTGCAGGCAACAAAGGTAGGTGTGTGCTTGTGTGTGTGTTTCCTATGCAGATCCTAAGCCCAGTGTCACATGCAAGTAGGAGGAGTAAGAAGGGTTCCTGGCAAATCCGGGTTATGGATTGCATTTAAAAAGGCCCCGTGGGAGTGCAATGGGCCCCTGTCTTGCTGCTTAGCAATAATGGTATGGGTTTAGGTTCTGCTGTGTGTACTGGTGGTTGACTGCCCCCCAGCCCAGAGTGTGCATGGAAAATTGTCTGGCAGCCTCCCTGACAGCAAGCAGTGATAGTGCCCATGAAGGGGACCTTGTTGGGCCCGCCCCTTTCACGGTTATCGCTTCTCGGCCTTTTGGCTAAGATCAAGTGTAGTATCTGTTCTTATCAGTTTAATATCTGATACGTCCCCTATCTGGGGACCATATATTAAATGGATTTTGAGAACGGGGGCCGATTTCGAAGCTTGCTTCCGTCGCCCTATGCATTGACCCGATATGGCAGTATCTTCGGGTACAGTGCACCACCCCCTTACAGGGTTAAAAAGAAAGATTCCTACTTTCATTGCTACCTGCTTGCTGGCTAGCCAGCTAGCCAGCCCTGTGGGCCTTGCTGCTGCAGCCAAAAAACAAAAGGTGGTGCTGCTGCTGCTGCTTCTGCTGCTTCTGCTTGTGTCTGGCCGCTGTTGGAGCGTCCAGGCACAGGACTTCTGCTGCTGCTGACTAAATGGCCTCCTTAATTGGATCATTTGAGTAGCCAGCACACCTGTGCAGGTAGGGCATGACATGATAGGCAGCTGCCTGATAGCGGGTGGGTGCTGAATGTTCCTAATTGACAAAATAAGATTAATGCTTATGAAGAAATATAAAATCTCATCCCTTCCCCAATATCGCGCCACACCCCTACCCCTTAATTCCCTGGTTGAACTTGATGGACATATGTCTTTTTTCGACCGTACTAACTATGTAACTATGTAACATAACATGGGGGGGGGGTCTCCTGGCTGTTCACACAGGTGTGTCATTGCTGTACATTGACCATGCATTGCTTCTGTGGTATTGCAAAGGCAAAGACAAATGCTTCCAGCCATCCATTGCACTAATGGATTGGTCATCAGCTGGCTGTCTATGTCCCGCATCAATATAGACCAAAGTACAGAGGGTTAGGCTATGCTATTGTGCACCTACCTGATGCATCAGAAGGTGCGAGGCCCTTGCTAAATTCTGTGCACAGACTTTGAGAATCTATACTTTAGACTGTATCTAAACCTGCTCCAACATGGACTGACATTCTGGCCTACTTTCAGCCGATGCGACGTGTCTGTCGCTGAACAGTCGCTTTTTATGTATTCAGCACCTATGTATAATGTTGTAAAAATGCTCTAGAAGCTAAAGTCGCAGAAATGTCACACATATTGGCCTGCAACTTTCTGTGCGACAAATTCAGACAGGAAAAATCAGTATAAATCCTTAGAAAATTATCCCCAGTGTCTCCATCTGCTGGCGGTATTGAATAAGCATTGCTGCACTGATGGGGTATGCATTAGACGAAAAAAAAGAAGAAAAAGAAGAATAATACGCCCAGAAAAGAGGCGAAAAGGAGAAAAACGTAAAAAAAACGTGAAAAAAAAGTAAGAGGAAGAGAAGGGAAAAAAAGGTGGAAATGGGTTTAAAAGTGATTTCGGCGGAGGAAATATATATATATATATATATATATATATATATATATATTTATATATATACGCGCACACACACACATATATATAAACGTATTCTCCGTTGAGATATTGCAGCCGCTGCTGTGTCCAGGCCCAGGAGCCTTAGCACTGTGCTGTGATGTCACTCAATACCACTGACATCACTAGGTGTAAACAACATCTCTCCTTTGCTGTGTATGTGACTATGGAGCTGTTTGGTGATGTCGTCTATTATGGCCTTCATAGAAGCAACAGGAGATTGTTGCATCCATCTAGAACCCTCAGAACTACAGTGCTATGATGTCACTCACTTCCACAGGCCTTGCAGAGTGTAAACAACAACAACCCAGCTTTGTTGTGTATGTAACCATAGGGATTTGTGATGTCACCTAGAACCTTCACAGCAGCGACAGCTTTATGAGGAGCATCAGCACTGCTCTGCCTGAGCAGAACCATCACCGCCATAGGTTGTCAAATAACCCGGATTTAACCCACACAGGTAAGTCCAATGGGGTGCAGGCATGTCCTCTATGCTTACAGCTTCCCGTGGGTGTTGGTTTGATACCGTTTGGGGACAGCCAAGGAGGCATCTGCAGGCAACAAAGGTAGGTGTGTGCTTGTGTGTGTGTTTCCTATGCAGATCCTAAGCCCAGTGTCACATGCAAGTAGGAGGAGTAAGAAGGGTTCCTGGCAAATCCGGGTTATGGATTGCATTTAAAAAAGGCCCCGTGGGAGTGCAATGGGCCCCTGTCTTGCTGCTTAGCAATATGGTATGGGTTTAGGTTCTGCTGTGTGTACTGGTGGTTGACTGCCCCCCAGCCCAGAGTGTGCATGGAAAATTGTCTGGCAGCCTCCCTGACAGCAAGCAGTGATAGTGCCCATGAAGGGGACCTTGTTGGGCCCGCCCCTTTCACGGTTATCGCTTCTCGGCCTTTTGGCTAAGATCAAGTGTAGTATCTGTTCTTATCAGTTTAATATCTGATACGTCCCCTATCTGGGACCATATATTAAATGGATTTTTGAGAACGGGGGCCGATTTCGAAGCTTGCTTCCGTTGCCCTATGCATTGACCCGATATGGCAGTATCTTCGGGTACAGTGCACCACCCCCTTACAGGGTTAAAAGATTCCTACTTTCATTGCTACCTGCTTGCTGGCTAGCCAGCTAGCCAGCCCTGTGGGCCTTGCTGCTGCAGCCAAAAAACAAAAGGTGGTGCTGCTGCTGCTGCTTCTGCTGCTTCTGCTTGTGTCTGGCCGCTGTTGGAGCGTCCAGGCACAGGACTTCTGCTGCTGCTGACTAAATGGCCTCCTTAATTGGATCATTTGAGTAGCCAGCACACCTGTGCAGGTAGGGCATGACATGATAGGCAGCTGCCTTGATAGCGGGTGGGTGCTGAATGTTCCTAATTGACAAAATAAGATTAATGCTTATGAAGAAATATAAAATCTCATCCCTTCCCCAATATCGCGCCACACCCCTACCCCTTAATTCCCTGGTTGAACTTGATGGACATATGTCTTTTTTCGACCGTACTAACTATGTAACTATGTAACATAACATGGGGGGGGGGGGGGGGGGTCTCCTGGCTGTTCACACAGGTGTGTCATTGCTGTACATTGACCATGCATTGCTTCTGTGGTATTGCAAAGGCAAAGACAAATGCTTCCAGCCATCCATTGCACTAATGGATTGGTCATCAGCTGGCTGTCTATGTCCCGCATCAATATAGACCAAAGTACAGAGGGTTAGGCTATGCTATTGTGCACCTACCTGATGCATCAGAAGGTGCGAGGCCCTTGCTAAATTCTGTGCACAGACTTTGAGATCTATACTTTAGACTGTATCTAAACCTGCTCCAACATGGACTGACATTCTGGCCTACTTTCAGCCGATGCGACTTGTCTGTCGCTGAACAGTCGCTTTTTATGTATTCAGCACCTATGTATAATGTTGTAAAAATGCTCTAGAAGCTAAAGTCGCAGAAATGTCACACATATTTGGCCTGCAACTTTCTGTGCGACAAATTCAGACAGGAAAAATCAGTATAAATCCTTAGAAAATTATCCCCCAGTGTCTCCATCTGCTGGCGGTATTGAATAAGCATTGCTGCACTGATGGGGTATGCATTAGACGAAAAAAAAGAAGAAAAAGAAGAATAATACGCCCAGAAAAGAGGCGAAAAGGAGAAAAACGTAAAAAAACGTGAAAAAAAAGTAAGAGGAAGAGAAGGGAAAAAAAGGTGGAAATGGGTTTAAAAGTGATTTCGGCGGAGAAATATATATATATATATATATATATATATATATATATATATATACGCGCACACACACACATATATATAAACGTATTCTCCGTTGAGATATTGCAGCCGCTGCTGTGTCCAGGCCCAGGAGCCTTAGCACTGTGCTGTGATGTCACTCAATACCACTGACATCACTAGGTGTAAACAACATCTCTCCTTTGCTGTGTATGTGACTATGGAGCTGTTTGGTGATGTCGTCTATTATGGCCTTCATAGAAGCAACAGGAGATTGTTGCATCCATCTAGAACCCTCAGAACTACAGTGCTATGATGTCACTCACTTCCACAGGCCTTGCAGAGTGTAAACAACAACAACCCAGCTTTGTTGTGTATGTAACCATAGGGATTTGTGATGTCACCTAGAACCTTCACAGCAGCGACAGCTTTATGAGGAGCATCAGCACTGCTCTGCCTGAGCAGAACCATCACCGCCATAGGTTGTCAAATAACCCGGATTTAACCCACACAGGTAAGTCCAATGGGGTGCAGGCATGTCCTCTATGCTTACAGCTTCCCGTGGGTGTTGGTTTGATACCGTTTGGGGACAGCCAAGGAGGCATCTGCAGGCAACAAAGGTAGGTGTGTGCTTGTGTGTGTGTTTCCTATGCAGATCCTAAGCCCAGTGTCACATGCAAGTAGGAGGAGTAAGAAGGGTTCCTGGCAAATCCGGGTTATGGATTGCATTTAAAAAGGCCCCGTGGGAGTGCAATGGGCCCCTGTCTTGCTGCTTAGCAATAATGGTATGGGTTTAGGTTCTGCTGTGTGTACTGGTGGTTGACTGCCCCCCAGCCCAGAGTGTGCATGGAAAATTGTCTGGCAGCCTCCCTGACAGCAAGCAGTGATAGTGCCCATGAAGGGGACCTTGTTGGGCCCGCCCCTTTCACGGTTATCGCTTCTCGGCCTTTTGGCTAAGATCAAGTGTAGTATCTGTTCTTATCAGTTTAATATCTGATACGTCCCCTATCTGGGGACCATATATTAAATGGATTTTTGAGAACGGGGGCCGATTTCGAAGCTTGCTTCCGTCGCCCTATGCATTGACCCGATATGGCAGTATCTTCGGGTACAGTGCACCACCCCCTTACAGGGTTAAAAAGAAAGATTCCTACTTTCATTGCTACCTGCTTGCTGGCTAGCCAGCTAGCCAGCCCTGTGGGCCTTGCTGCTGCAGCCAAAAAACAAAAGGTGGTGCTGCTGCTGCTGCTTCTGCTGCTTCTGCTTGTGTCTGGCCGCTGTTGGAGCGTCCAGGCACAGGACTTCTGCTGCTGCTGACTAAATGGCCTCCTTAATTGGATCATTTGAGTAGCCAGCACACCTGTGCAGGTAGGGCATGACATGATAGGCATCTGCCTTGATAGCGGGTGGGTGCTGAATGTTCCTAATTGACAAAATAAGATTAATGCTTATGAAGAAATATAAAATCTCATCCCTTCCCCAATATCGCGCCACACCCCTACCCCTTAATTCCCTGGTTGAACTTGATGGACATATGTCTTTTTTCGACCGTACTAACTATGTAACTATGTAACATAACATGGGGGGGGGGGGGGGGGTCTCCTGGCTGTTCACACAGGTGTGTCATTGCTGTACATTGACCATGCATTGCTTCTGTGGTACTGCAAAGGCAAAGACAAATGCTTCCAGCCATCCATTGCACTAATGGATTGGTCATCAGCTGGCTGTCTATGTCCCGCATCAATATAGACCAAAGTACAGAGGGTTAGGCTATGCTATTGTGCACCTACCTGATGCATCAGAAGGTGCGAGGCCCTTGCTAAATTCTGTGCACAGACTTTGAGATCTATACTTTAGACTGTATCTAAACCTGCTCCAACATGGACTGACATTCTGGCCTACTTTCAGCCGATGCGACTTGTCTGTCGCTGAACAGTCGCTTTTTATGTATTCAGCACCTATGTATAATGTTGTAAAAATGCTCTAGAAGCTAAAGTCGCAGAAATGTCACACATATTTGGCCTGCAACTTTCTGTGCGACAAATTCAGACAGGAAAAATCAGTATAAATCCTTAGAAAATTATCCCCCAGTGTCTCCATCCGCTGGCGGTATTGAATAAGCATTGCTGCACTGATGGGGTATGCATTAGACGAAAAAAAAGAAGAAAAAGAAGAATAATACGCCCAGAAAAGAGGCGAAAAGGAGAAAAACGTAAAAAAACGTGAAAAAAAAGTAAGAGGAAGAGAAGGGAAAAAAAGGTGGAAATGGGTTTAAAAGTGATTTCGGCGGAGAATATATATATATATATATATATATATATATATATATATATATATATATACGCGCACACACACACATATATATAAACGTATTCTCCGTTGAGATATTGCAGCCGCTGCTGTGTCCAGGCCCAGGAGCCTTAGCACTGTGCTGTGATGTCACTCAATACCACTGACATCACTAGGTGTAAACAACATCTCTCCTTTGCTGTGTATGTGACTATGGAGCTGTTTGGTGATGTCGTCTATTATGGCCTTCATAGAAGCAACAGGAGATTGTTGCATCCATCTAGAACCCTCAGAACTACAGTGCTATGATGTCACTCACTTCCACAGGCCTTGCAGAGTGTAAACAACAACAACCCAGCTTTGTTGTGTATGTAACCATAGGGATTTGTGATGTCACCTAGAACCTTCACAGCAGCGACAGCTTTATGAGGAGCATCAGCACTGCTCTGCCTGAGCAGAACCATCACCGCCATAGGTTGTCAAATAACCCGGATTTAACCCACACAGGTAAGTCCAATGGGGTGCAGGCATGTCCTCTATGCTTACAGCTTCCCGTGGGTGTTGGTTTGATACCGTTTGGGGACAGCCAAGGAGGCATCTGCAGGCAACAAAGGTAGGTGTGTGCTTGTGTGTGTGTTTCCTATGCAGATCCTAAGCCCAGTGTCACATGCAAGTAGGAGGAGTAAGAAGGGTTCCTGGCAAATCCGGGTTATGGATTGCATTTAAAAAGGCCCCGTGGGAGTGCAATGGGCCCCTGTCTTGCTGCTTAGCAATAATGGTATGGGTTTAGGTTCTGCTGTGTGTACTGGTGGTTGACTGCCCCCCAGCCCAGAGTGTGCATGGAAAATTGTCTGGCAGCCTCCCTGACAGCAAGCAGTGATAGTGCCCATGAAGGGGACCTTGTTGGGCCCGCCCCTTTCACGGTTATCGCTTCTCGGCCTTTTGGCTAAGATCAAGTGTAGTATCTGTTCTTATCAGTTTAATATCTGATACGTCCCCTATCTGGGGACCATATATTAAATGGATTTTTGAGAACGGGGGCCGATTTCGAAGCTTGCTTCCGTCGCCCTATGCATTGACCCGATATGGCAGTATCTTCGGGTACAGTGCACCACCCCCTTACAGGGTTAAAAAGAAAGATTCCTACTTTCATTGCTACCTGCTTGCTGGCTAGCCAGCTAGCCAGCCCTGTGGGCCTTGCTGCTGCAGCCAAAAAACAAAAGGTGGTGCTGCTGCTGCTGCTTCTGCTGCTTCTGCTTGTGTCTGGCCGCTGTTGGAGCGTCCAGGCACAGGACTTCTGCTGCTGCTGACTAAATGGCCTCCTTAATTGGATCATTTGAGTAGCCAGCACACCTGTGCAGGTAGGGCATGACATGATAGGCATCTGCCTTGATAGCGGGTGGGTGCTGAATGTTCCTAATTGACAAAATAAGATTAATGCTTATGAAGAAATATAAAATCTCATCCCTTCCCCAATATCGCGCCACACCCCTACCCCTTAATTCCCTGGTTGAACTTGATGGACATATGTCTTTTTTCGACCGTACTAACTATGTAACTATGTAACATAACATGGGGGGGGGGGGGGGGGGGGTCTCCTGGCTGTTCACACAGGTGTGTCATTGCTGTACATTGACCATGCATTGCTTCTGTGGTACTGCAAAGGCAAAGATAAATGCTTCCAGCCATCCATTGCACTAATGGATTGGTCATCAGCTGGCTGTCTATGTCCCGCATCAATATAGACCAAAGTACAGAGGGTTAGGCTATGCTATTGTGCACCTACCTGATGCATCAGAAGGTGCGAGGCCCTTGCTAAATTCTGTGCACAGACTTTGAGATCTATACTTTAGACTGTATCTAAACCTGCTCCAACATGGACTGACATTCTGGCCTACTTTCAGCCGATGCGACTTGTCTGTCGCTGAACAGTCGCTTTTTATGTATTCAGCACCTATGTATAATGTTGTAAAAATGCTCTAGAAGCTAAAGTCGCAGAAATGTCACACATATTTGGCCTGCAACTTTCTGTGCGACAAATTCAGACAGGAAAAATCAGTATAAATCCTTAGAAAATTATCCCCCAGTGTCTCCATCCGCTGGCGGTATTGAATAAGCATTGCTGCACTGATGGGGTATGCATTAGACGAAAAAAAAGAAGAAAAAGAAGAATAATACGCCCAGAAAAGAGGCGAAAAGGAGAAAAACGTAAAAAAACGTGAAAAAAAAGTAAGAGGAAGAGAAGGGAAAAAAAGGTGGAAATGGGTTTAAAAGTGATTTCGGCGGAGAAATATATATATATATATATATATATATATATATATATATACGCGCACACACACACATATATATAAACGTATTCTCCGTTGAGATATTGCAGCCGCTGCTGTGTCCAGGCCCAGGAGCCTTAGCACTGTGCTGTGATGTCACTCAATACCACTGACATCACTAGGTGTAAACAACATCTCTCCTTTGCTGTGTATGTGACTATGGAGCTGTTTGGTGATGTCGTCTATTATGGCCTTCATAGAAGCAACAGGAGATTGTTGCATCCATCTAGAACCCTCAGAACTACAGTGCTATGATGTCACTCACTTCCACAGGCCTTGCAGAGTGTAAACAACAACAACCCAGCTTTGTTGTGTATGTAACCATAGGGATTTGTGATGTCACCTAGAACCTTCACAGCAGCGACAGCTTTATGAGGAGCATCAGCACTGCTCTGCCTGAGCAGAACCATCACCGCCATAGGTTGTCAAATAACCCGGATTTAACCCACACAGGTAAGTCCAATGGGGTGCAGGCATGTCCTCTATGCTTACAGCTTCCCGTGGGTGTTGGTTTGATACCGTTTGGGGACAGCCAAGGAGGCATCTGCAGGCAACAAAGGTAGGTGTGTGCTTGTGTGTGTGTTTCCTATGCAGATCCTAAGCCCAGTGTCACATGCAAGTAGGAGGAGTAAGAAGGGTTCCTGGCAAATCCGGGTTATGGATTGCATTTAAAAAGGCCCCGTGGGAGTGCAATGGGCCCCTGTCTTGCTGCTTAGCAATAATGGTATGGGTTTAGGTTCTGCTGTGTGTACTGGTGGTTGACTGCCCCCCAGCCCAGAGTGTGCATGGAAAATTGTCTGGCAGCCTCCCTGACAGCAAGCAGTGATAGTGCCCATGAAGGGGACCTTGTTGGGCCCGCCCCTTTCACGGTTATCGCTTCTCGGCCTTTTGGCTAAGATCAAGTGTAGTATCTGTTCTTATCAGTTTAATATCTGATACGTCCCCTATCTGGGGACCATATATTAAATGGATTTTTGAGAACGGGGGCCGATTTCGAAGCTTGCTTCCGTCGCCCTATGCATTGACCCGATATGGCAGTATCTTCGGGTACAGTGCACCACCCCCTTACAGGGTTAAAAAGAAAGATTCCTACTTTCATTGCTACCTGCTTGCTGGCTAGCCAGCTAGCCAGCCCTGTGGGCCTTGCTGCTGCAGCCAAAAAACAAAAGGTGGTGCTGCTGCTGCTGCTTCTGCTGCTTCTGCTTGTGTCTGGCCGCTGTTGGAGCGTCCAGGCACAGGACTTCTGCTGCTGCTGACTAAATGGCCTCCTTAATTGGATCATTTGAGTAGCCAGCACACCTGTGCAGGTAGGGCATGACATGATAGGCAGCTGCCTTGATAGCGGGTGGGTGCTGAATGTTCCTAATTGACAAAATAAGATTAATGCTTATGAAGAAATATAAAATCTCATCCCTTCCCCAATATCGCGCCACACCCCTACCCCTTAATTCCCTGGTTGAACTTGATGGACATATGTCTTTTTTCGACCGTACTAACTATGTAACTATGTAACATAACATGGGGGGGGGGGGGGGGGGTCTCCTGGCTGTTCACACAGGTGTGTCATTGCTGTACATTGACCATGCATTGCTTCTGTGGTATTGCAAAGGCAAAGACAAATGCTTCCAGCCATCCATTGCACTAATGGATTGGTCATCAGCTGGCTGTCTATGTCCCGCATCAATATAGACCAAAGTACAGAGGGTTAGGCTATGCTATTGTGCACCTACCTGATGCATCAGAAGGTGCGAGGCCCTTGCTAAATTCTGTGCACAGACTTTGAGATCTATACTTTAGACTGTATCTAAACCTGCTCCAACATGGACTGACATTCTGGCCTACTTTCAGCCGATGCGACTTGTCTGTCGCTGAACAGTCGCTTTTTATGTATTCAGCACCTATGTATAATGTTGTAAAAATGCTCTAGAAGCTAAAGTCGCAGAAATGTCACACATATTTGGCCTGCAACTTTCTGTGCGACAAATTCAGACAGGAAAAATCAGTATAAATCCTTAGAAAATTATCCCCCAGTGTCTCCATCTGCTGGCGGTATTGAATAAGCATTGCTGCACTGATGGGGTATGCATTAGACGAAAAAAAAGAAGAAAAAGAAGAATAATACGCCCAGAAAAGAGGCGAAAAGGAGAAAAACGTAAAAAAACGTGAAAAAAAAGTAAGAGGAAGAGAAGGGAAAAAAAGGTGGAAATGGGTTTAAAAGTGATTTCGGCGGAGAAATATATATATATATATATATATATATATATATATATATATATATATATACGCGCACACACACACATATATATAAACGTATTCTCCGTTGAGATATTGCAGCCGCTGCTGTGTCCAGGCCCAGGAGCCTTAGCACTGTGCTGTGATGTCACTCAATACCACTGACATCACTAGGTGTAAACAACATCTCTCCTTTGCTGTGTATGTGACTATGGAGCTGTTTGGTGATGTCGTCTATTATGGCCTTCATAGAAGCAACAGGAGATTGTTGCATCCATCTAGAACCCTCAGAACTACAGTGCTATGATGTCACTCACTTCCACAGGCCTTGCAGAGTGTAAACAACAACAACCCAGCTTTGTTGTGTATGTAACCATAGGGATTTGTGATGTCACCTAGAACCTTCACAGCAGCGACAGCTTTATGAGGAGCATCAGCACTGCTCTGCCTGAGCAGAACCATCACCGCCATAGGTTGTCAAATAACCCGGATTTAACCCACACAGGTAAGTCCAATGGGGTGCAGGCATGTCCTCTATGCTTACAGCTTCCCGTGGGTGTTGGTTTGATACCGTTTGGGGACAGCCAAGGAGGCATCTGCAGGCAACAAAGGTAGGTGTGTGCTTGTGTGTGTGTTTCCTATGCAGATCCTAAGCCCAGTGTCACATGCAAGTAGGAGGAGTAAGAAGGGTTCCTGGCAAATCCGGGTTATGGATTGCATTTAAAAAGGCCCCGTGGGAGTGCAATGGGCCCCTGTCTTGCTGCTTAGCAATAATGGTATGGGTTTAGGTTCTGCTGTGTGTACTGGTGGTTGACTGCCCCCCAGCCCAGAGTGTGCATGGAAAATTGTCTGGCAGCCTCCCTGACAGCAAGCAGTGATAGTGCCCATGAAGGGGACCTTGTTGGGCCCGCCCCTTTCACGGTTATCGCTTCTCGGCCTTTTGGCTAAGATCAAGTGTAGTATCTGTTCTTATCAGTTTAATATCTGATACGTCCCCTATCTGGGGACCATATATTAAATGGATTTTTGAGAACGGGGGCCGATTTCGAAGCTTGCTTCCGTCGCCCTATGCATTGACCCGATATGGCAGTATCTTCGGGTACAGTGCACCACCCCCTTACAGGGTTAAAAAGAAAGATTCCTACTTTCATTGCTACCTGCTTGCTGGCTAGCCAGCTAGCCAGCCCTGTGGGCCTTGCTGCTGCAGCCAAAAAACAAAAGGTGGTGCTGCTGCTGCTGCTTCTGCTGCTTCTGCTTGTGTCTGGCCGCTGTTGGAGCGTCCAGGCACAGGACTTCTGCTGCTGCTGACTAAATGGCCTCCTTAATTAAATCATTTGAGTAGCCAGCACACCTGTGCAGGTAGGGCATGACATGATAGGCAGCTGCCTTGATAGCGGGTGGGTGCTGAATGTTCCTAATTGACAAAATAAGATTAATGCTTATGAAGAAATATAAAATCTCATCCCTTCCCCAATATCGCGCCACACCCCTACCCCTTAATTCCCTGGTTGAACTTGATGGACATATGTCTTTTTTCGACCGTACTAACTATGTAACTATGTAACATAACATGGGGGGGGGGGGGGTCTCCTGGCTGTTCACACAGGTGTGTCATTGCTGTACATTGACCATGCATTGCTTCTGTGGTATTGCAAAGGCAAAGACAAATGCTTCCAGCCATCCATTGCACTAATGGATTGGTCATCAGCTGGCTGTCTATGTCCCGCATCAATATAGACCAAAGTACAGAGGGTTAGGCTATGCTATTGTGCACCTACCTGATGCATCAGAAGGTGCGAGGCCCTTGCTAAATTCTGTGCACAGACTTTGAGATCTATACTTTAGACTGTATCTAAACCTGCTCCAACATGGACTGACATTCTGGCCTACTTTCAGCCGATGCGACTTGTCTGTCGCTGAACAGTCGCTTTTTATGTATTCAGCACCTATGTATAATGTTGTAAAAATGCTCTAGAAGCTAAAGTCGCAGAAATGTCACACATATTTGGCCTGCAACTTTCTGTGCGACAAATTCAGACAGGAAAAATCAGTATAAATCCTTAGAAAATTATCCCCCAGTGTCTCCATCTGCTGGCGGTATTGAATAAGCATTGCTGCACTGATGGGGTATGCATTAGACGAAAAAAAAGAAGAAAAAGAAGAATAATACGCCCAGAAAAGAGGCGAAAAGGAGAAAAACGTAAAAAAACGTGAAAAAAAAGTAAGAGGAAGAGAAGGGAAAAAAAGGTGGAAATGGGTTTAAAAGTGATTTCGGCGGACAAATATATATATATATATATATATATATATATATATATATATATGCGCACACACACACATATATATAAACGTATTCTCCGTTGAGATATTGCAGCCGCTGCTGTGTCCAGGCCCAGGAGCCTTAGCACTGTGCTGTGATGTCACTCAATACCACTGACATCACTAGGTGTAAACAACATCTCTCCTTTGCTGTGTATGTGACTATGGAGCTGTTTGGTGATGTCGTCTATTATGGCCTTCATAGAAGCAACAGGAGATTGTTGCATCCATCTAGAACCCTCAGAACTACAGTGCTATGATGTCACTCACTTCCACAGGCCTTGCAGAGTGTAAACAACAACAACCCAGCTTTGTTGTGTATGTAACCATAGGGATTTGTGATGTCACCTAGAACCTTCACAGCAGCGACAGCTTTATGAGGAGCATCAGCACTGCTCTGCCTGAGCAGAACCATCACCGCCATAGGTTGTCAAATAACCCGGATTTAACCCACACAGGTAAGTCCAATGGGGTGCAGGCATGTCCTCTATGCTTACAGCTTCCCGTGGGTGTTGGTTTGATACCGTTTGGGGACAGCCAAGGAGGCATCTGCAGGCAACAAAGGTAGGTGTGTGCTTGTGTGTGTGTTTCCTATGCAGATCCTAAGCCCAGTGTCACATGCAAGTAGGAGGAGTAAGAAGGGTTCCTGGCAAATCCGGGTTATGGATTGCATTTAAAAAGGCCCCGTGGGAGTGCAATGGGCCCCTGTCTTGCTGCTTAGCAATAATGGTATGGGTTTAGGTTCTGCTGTGTGTACTGGTGGTTGACTGCCCAGCCCAGAGTGTGCATGGAAAATTGTCTGGCAGCCTCCCTGACAGCAAGCAGTGATAGTGCCCATGAAGGGGACCTTGTTGGGCCCGCCCCTTTCACGGTTATCGCTTCTCGGCCTTTTGGCTAAGATCAAGTGTAGTATCTGTTCTTATCAGTTTAATATCTGATACGTCCCCTATCTGGGGACCATATATTAAATGGATTTTTGAGAACGGGGGCCGATTTCGAAGCTTGCTTCCGTCGCCCTATGCATTGACCCGATATGGCAGTATCTTCGGGTACAGTGCACCACCCCCTTACAGGGTTAAAAAGAAAGATTCCTACTTTCATTGCTACCTGCTTGCTGGCTAGCCAGCTAGCCAGCCCTGTGGGCCTTGCTGCTGCAGCCAAAAAACAAAAGGTGGTGCTGCTGCTGCTGCTTCTGCTGCTTCTGCTTGTGTCTGGCCGCTGTTGGAGCGTCCAGGCACAGGACTTCTGCTGCTGCTGACTAAATGGCCTCCTTAATTGGATCATTTGAGTAGCCAGCACACCTGTGCAGGTAGGGCATGACATGATAGGCATCTGCCTTGATAGCGGGTGGGTGCTGAATGTTCCTAATTGACAAAATAAGATTAATGCTTATGAAGAAATATAAAATCTCATCCCTTCCCCAATATCGCGCCACACCCCTACCCCTTAATTCCCTGGTTGAACTTGATGGACATATGTCTTTTTTCGACCGTACTAACTATGTAACTATGTAACATAACATGGGGGGGGGGGGGGGGGGTCTCCTGGCTGTTCACACAGGTGTGTCATTGCTGTACATTGACCATGCATTGCTTCTGTGGTACTGCAAAGGCAAAGACAAATGCTTCCAGCCATCCATTGCACTAATGGATTGGTCATCAGCTGGCTGTCTATGTCCCGCATCAATATAGACCAAAGTACAGAGGGTTAGGCTATGCTATTGTGCACCTACCTGATGCATCAGAAGGTGCGAGGCCCTTGCTAAATTCTGTGCACAGACTTTGAGATCTATACTTTAGACTGTATCTAAACCTGCTCCAACATGGACTGACATTCTGGCCTACTTTCAGCCGATGCGACTTGTCTGTCGCTGAACAGTCGCTTTTTATGTATTCAGCACCTATGTATAATGTTGTAAAAATGCTCTAGAAGCTAAAGTCGCAGAAATGTCACACATATTTGGCCTGCAACTTTCTGTGCGACAAATTCAGACAGGAAAAATCAGTATAAATCCTTAGAAAATTATCCCCCAGTGTCTCCATCCGCTGGCGGTATTGAATAAGCATTGCTGCACTGATGGGGTATGCATTAGACGAAAAAAAAGAAGAAAAAGAAGAATAATACGCCCAGAAAAGAGGCGAAAAGGAGAAAAACGTAAAAAAACGTGAAAAAAAAGTAAGAGGAAGAGAAGGGAAAAAAAGGTGGAAATGGGTTTAAAAGTGATTTCGGCGGAGAAATATATATATATATATATATATATATATATATATATATATATATACGCGCACACACACACATATATATAAACGTATTCTCCGTTGAGATATTGCAGCCGCTGCTGTGTCCAGGCCCAGGAGCCTTAGCACTGTGCTGTGATGTCACTCAATACCACTGACATCACTAGGTGTAAACAACATCTCTCCTTTGCTGTGTATGTGACTATGGAGCTGTTTGGTGATGTCGTCTATTATGGCCTTCATAGAAGCAACAGGAGATTGTTGCATCCATCTAGAACCCTCAGAACTACAGTGCTATGATGTCACTCACTTCCACAGGCCTTGCAGAGTGTAAACAACAACAACCCAGCTTTGTTGTGTATGTAACCATAGGGATTTGTGATGTCACCTAGAACCTTCACAGCAGCGACAGCTTTATGAGGAGCATCAGCACTGCTCTGCCTGAGCAGAACCATCACCGCCATAGGTTGTCAAATAACCCGGATTTAACCCACACAGGTAAGTCCAATGGGGTGCAGGCATGTCCTCTATGCTTACAGCTTCCCGTGGGTGTTGGTTTGATACCGTTTGGGGACAGCCAAGGAGGCATCTGCAGGCAACAAAGGTAGGTGTGTGCTTGTGTGTGTGTTTCCTATGCAGATCCTAAGCCCAGTGTCACATGCAAGTAGGAGGAGTAAGAAGGGTTCCTGGCAAATCCGGGTTATGGATTGCATTTAAAAAGGCCCCGTGGGAGTGCAATGGGCCCCTGTCTTGCTGCTTAGCAATAATGGTATGGGTTTAGGTTCTGCTGTGTGTACTGGTGGTTGACTGCCCCCCAGCCCAGAGTGTGCATGGAAAATTGTCTGGCAGCCTCCCTGACAGCAAGCAGTGATAGTGCCCATGAAGGGGACCTTGTTGGGCCCGCCCCTTTCACGGTTATCGCTTCTCGGCCTTTTGGCTAAGATCAAGTGTAGTATCTGTTCTTATCAGTTTAATATCTGATACGTCCCCTATCTGGGGACCATATATTAAATGGATTTTTGAGAACGGGGGCCGATTTCGAAGCTTGCTTCCGTCGCCCTATGCATTGACCCGATATGGCAGTATCTTCGGGTACAGTGCACCACCCCCTTACAGGGTTAAAAAGAAAGATTCCTACTTTCATTGCTACCTGCTTGCTGGCTAGCCAGCTAGCCAGCCCTGTGGGCCTTGCTGCTGCAGCCAAAAAACAAAAGGTGGTGCTGCTGCTGCTGCTTCTGCTGCTTCTGCTTGTGTCTGGCCGCTGTTGGAGCGTCCAGGCACAGGACTTCTGCTGCTGCTGACTAAATGGCCTCCTTAATTGGATCATTTGAGTAGCCAGCACACCTGTGCAGGTAGGGCATGACATGATAGGCAGCTGCCTTGATAGCGGGTGGGTGCTGAATGTTCCTAATTGACAAAATAAGATTAATGCTTATGAAGAAATATAAAATCTCATCCCTTCCCCAATATCGCGCCACACCCCTACCCCTTAATTCCCTGGTTGAACTTGATGGACATATGTCTTTTTTCGACCGTACTAACTATGTAACTATGTAACATAACATGGGGGGGGGGGGGGGGGGTCTCCTGGCTGTTCACACAGGTGTGTCATTGCTGTACATTGACCATGCATTGCTTCTGTGGTATTGCAAAGGCAAAGACAAATGCTTCCAGCCATCCATTGCACTAATGGATTGGTCATCAGCTGGCTGTCTATGTCCCGCATCAATATAGACCAAAGTACAGAGGGTTAGGCTATGCTATTGTGCACCTACCTGATGCATCAGAAGGTGCGAGGCCCTTGCTAAATTCTGTGCACAGACTTTGAGATCTATACTTTAGACTGTATCTAAACCTGCTCCAACATGGACTGACATTCTGGCCTACTTTCAGCCGATGCGACTTGTCTGTCGCTGAACAGTCGCTTTTTATGTATTCAGCACCTATGTATAATGTTGTAAAAATGCTCTAGAAGCTAAAGTCGCAGAAATGTCACACATATTTGGCCTGCAACTTTCTGTGCGACAAATTCAGACAGGAAAAATCAGTATAAATCCTTAGAAAATTATCCCCCAGTGTCTCCATCTGCTGGCGGTATTGAATAAGCATTGCTGCACTGATGGGGTATGCATTAGACGAAAAAAAAGAAGAAAAAGAAGAATAATACGCCCAGAAAAGAGGCGAAAAGGAGAAAAACGTAAAAAAACGTGAAAAAAAAGTAAGAGGAAGAGAAGGGAAAAAAAGGTGGAAATGGGTTTAAAAGTGATTTCGGCGGAGAAATATATATATATATATATATATATATATATATATATATATACGCGCACACACACACATATATATAAACGTATTCTCCGTTGAGATATTGCAGCCGCTGCTGTGTCCAGGCCCAGGAGCCTTAGCACTGTGCTGTGATGTCACTCAATACCACTGACATCACTAGGTGTAAACAACATCTCTCCTTTGCTGTGTATGTGACTATGGAGCTGTTTGGTGATGTCGTCTATTATGGCCTTCATAGAAGCAACAGGAGATTGTTGCATCCATCTAGAACCCTCAGAACTACAGTGCTATGATGTCACTCACTTCCACAGGCCTTGCAGAGTGTAAACAACAACAACCCAGCTTTGTTGTGTATGTAACCATAGGGATTTGTGATGTCACCTAGAACCTTCACAGCAGCGACAGCTTTATGAGGAGCATCAGCACTGCTCTGCCTGAGCAGAACCATCACCGCCATAGGTTGTCAAATAACCCGGATTTAACCCACACAGGTAAGTCCAATGGGGTGCAGGCATGTCCTCTATGCTTACAGCTTCCCGTGGGTGTTGGTTTGATACCGTTTGGGGACAGCCAAGGAGGCATCTGCAGGCAACAAAGGTAGGTGTGTGCTTGTGTGTGTGTTTCCTATGCAGATCCTAAGCCCAGTGTCACATGCAAGTAGGAGGAGTAAGAAGGGTTCCTGGCAAATCCGGGTTATGGATTGCATTTAAAAAGGCCCCGTGGGAGTGCAATGGGCCCCTGTCTTGCTGCTTAGCAATAATGGTATGGGTTTAGGTTCTGCTGTGTGTACTGGTGGTTGACTGCCCCCCAGCCCAGAGTGTGCATGGAAAATTGTCTGGCAGCCTCCCTGACAGCAAGCAGTGATAGTGCCCATGAAGGGGACCTTGTTGGGCCCGCCCCTTTCACGGTTATCGCTTCTCGGCCTTTTGGCTAAGATCAAGTGTAGTATCTGTTCTTATCAGTTTAATATCTGATACGTCCCCTATCTGGGGACCATATATTAAATGGATTTTTGAGAACGGGGGCCGATTTCGAAGCTTGCTTCCGTCGCCCTATGCATTGACCCGATATGGCAGTATCTTCGGGTACAGTGCACCACCCCCTTACAGGGTTAAAAAGAAAGATTCCTACTTTCATTGCTACCTGCTTGCTGGCTAGCCAGCTAGCCAGCCCTGTGGGCCTTGCTGCTGCAGCCAAAAAACAAAAGGTGGTGCTGCTGCTGCTGCTTCTGCTTGTGTCTGGCCGCTGTTGGAGCGTCCAGGCACAGGACTTCTGCTGCTGCTGACTAAATGGCCTCCTTAATTAAATCATTTGAGTAGCCAGCACACCTGTGCAGGTAGGGCATGACATGATAGGCAGCTGCCTTGATAGCGGGTGGGTGCTGAATGTTCCTAATTGACAAAATAAGATTAATGCTTATGAAGAAATATAAAATCTCATCCCTTCCCCAATATCGCGCCACACCCCTACCCCTTAATTCCCTGGTTGAACTTGATGGACATATGTCTTTTTTCGACCGTACTAACTATGTAACTATGTAACATAACATGGGGGGGGGGGGGGGGGGGGGGGGGTCTCCTGGCTGTTCACACAGGTGTGTCATTGCTGTACATTGACCATGCATTGCTTCTGTGGTATTGCAAAGGCAAAGACAAATGCTTCCAGCCATCCATTGCACTAATGGATTGGTCATCAGCTGGCTGTCTATGTCCCGCATCAATATAGACCAAAGTACAGAGGGTTAGGCTATGCTATTGTGCACCTACCTGATGCATCAGAAGGTGCGAGGCCCTTGCTAAATTCTGTGCACAGACTTTGAGATCTATACTTTAGACTGTATCTAAACCTGCTCCAACATGGACTGACATTCTGGCCTACTTTCAGCCGATGCGACTTGTCTGTCGCTGAACAGTCGCTTTTTATGTATTCAGCACCTATGTATAATGTTGTAAAAATGCTCTAGAAGCTAAAGTCGCAGAAATGTCACACATATTTGGCCTGCAACTTTCTGTGCGACAAATTCAGACAGGAAAAATCAGTATAAATCCTTAGAAAATTATCCCCCAGTGTCTCCATCTGCTGGCGGTATTGAATAAGCATTGCTGCACTGATGGGGTATGCATTAGACGAAAAAAAAGAAGAAAAAGAAGAATAATACGCCCAGAAAAGAGGCGAAAAGGAGAAAAACGTAAAAAAACGTGAAAAAAAAGTAAGAGGAAGAGAAGGGAAAAAAAGGTGGAAATGGGTTTAAAAGTGATTTCGGCGGAGAAATATATATATATATATATATATATATATATATATATATATATACGCGCACACACACACATATATATAAACGTATTCTCCGTTGAGATATTGCAGCCGCTGCTGTGTCCAGGCCCAGGAGCCTTAGCACTGTGCTGTGATGTCACTCAATACCACTGACATCACTAGGTGTAAACAACATCTCTCCTTTGCTGTGTATGTGACTATGGAGCTGTTTGGTGATGTCGTCTATTATGGCCTTCATAGAAGCAACAGGAGATTGTTGCATCCATCTAGAACCCTCAGAACTACAGTGCTATGATGTCACTCACTTCCACAGGCCTTGCAGAGTGTAAACAACAACAACCCAGCTTTGTTGTGTATGTAACCATAGGGATTTGTGATGTCACCTAGAACCTTCACAGCAGCGACAGCTTTATGAGGAGCATCAGCACTGCTCTGCCTGAGCAGAACCATCACCGCCATAGGTTGTCAAATAACCCGGATTTAACCCACACAGGTAAGTCCAATGGGGTGCAGGCATGTCCTCTATGCTTACAGCTTCCCGTGGGTGTTGGTTTGATACCGTTTGGGGACAGCCAAGGAGGCATCTGCAGGCAACAAAGGTAGGTGTGTGCTTGTGTGTGTGTTTCCTATGCAGATCCTAAGCCCAGTGTCACATGCAAGTAGGAGGAGTAAGAAGGGTTCCTGGCAAATCCGGGTTATGGATTGCATTTAAAAAGGCCCCGTGGGAGTGCAATGGGCCCCTGTCTTGCTGCTTAGCAATAATGGTATGGGTTTAGGTTCTGCTGTGTGTACTGGTGGTTGACTGCCCCCCAGCCCAGAGTGTGCATGGAAAATTGTCTGGCAGCCTCCCTGACAGCAAGCAGTGATAGTGCCCATGAAGGGGACCTTGTTGGGCCCGCCCCTTTCACGGTTATCGCTTCTCGGCCTTTTGGCTAAGATCAAGTGTAGTATCTGTTCTTATCAGTTTAATATCTGATACGTCCCCTATCTGGGGACCATATATTAAATGGATTTTTGAGAACGGGGGCCGATTTCGAAGCTTGCTTCCGTCGCCCTATGCATTGACCCGATATGGCAGTATCTTCGGGTACAGTGCACCACCCCCTTACAGGGTTAAAAAGAAAGATTCCTACTTTCATTGCTACCTGCTTGCTGGCTAGCCAGCTAGCCAGCCCTGTGGGCCTTGCTGCTGCAGCCAAAAAACAAAAGGTGGTGCTGCTGCTGCTGCTTCTGCTGCTTCTGCTTGTGTCTGGCCGCTGTTGGAGCGTCCAGGCACAGGACTTCTGCTGCTGCTGACTAAATGGCCTCCTTAATTGGATCATTTGAGTAGCCAGCACACCTGTGCAGGTAGGGCATGACATGATAGGCAGCTGCCTTGATAGCGGGTGGGTGCTGAATGTTCCTAATTGACAAAATAAGATTAATGCTTATGAAGAAATATAAAATCTCATCCCTTCCCCAATATCGCGCCACACCCCTACCCCTTAATTCCCTGGTTGAACTTGATGGACATATGTCTTTTTTCGACCGTACTAACTATGTAACTATGTAACATAACATGGGGGGGGGGGGGGGGGTCTCCTGGCTGTTCACACAGGTGTGTCATTGCTGTACATTGACCATGCATTGCTTCTGTGGTATTGCAAAGGCAAAGACAAATGCTTCCAGCCATCCATTGCACTAATGGATTGGTCATCAGCTGGCTGTCTATGTCCCGCATCAATATAGACCAAAGTACAGAGGGTTAGGCTATGCTATTGTGCACCTACCTGATGCATCAGAAGGTGCGAGGCCCTTGCTAAATTCTGTGCACAGACTTTGAGATCTATACTTTAGACTGTATCTAAACCTGCTCCAACATGGACTGACATTCTGGCCTACTTTCAGCCGATGCGACTTGTCTGTCGCTGAACAGTCGCTTTTTATGTATTCAGCACCTATGTATAATGTTGTAAAAATGCTCTAGAAGCTAAAGTCGCAGAAATGTCACACATATTTGGCCTGCAACTTTCTGTGCGACAAATTCAGACAGGAAAAATCAGTATAAATCCTTAGAAAATTATCCCCCAGTGTCTCCATCTGCTGGCGGTATTGAATAAGCATTGCTGCACTGATGGGGTATGCATTAGACGAAAAAAAAGAAGAAAAAGAAGAATAATACGCCCAGAAAAGAGGCGAAAAGGAGAAAAACGTAAAAAAACGTGAAAAAAAAGTAAGAGGAAGAGAAGGGAAAAAAAGGTGGAAATGGGTTTAAAAGTGATTTCGGCGGAGAAATATATATATATATATATATATATATATATATATATATATATACGCGCACACACACACATATATATAAACGTATTCTCCGTTGAGATATTGCAGCCGCTGCTGTGTCCAGGCCCAGGAGCCTTAGCACTGTGCTGTGATGTCACTCAATACCACTGACATCACTAGGTGTAAACAACATCTCTCCTTTGCTGTGTATGTGACTATGGAGCTGTTTGGTGATGTCGTCTATTATGGCCTTCATAGAAGCAACAGGAGATTGTTGCATCCATCTAGAACCCTCAGAACTACAGTGCTATGATGTCACTCACTTCCACAGGCCTTGCAGAGTGTAAACAACAACAACCCAGCTTTGTTGTGTATGTAACCATAGGGATTTGTGATGTCACCTAGAACCTTCACAGCAGCGACAGCTTTATGAGGAGCATCAGCACTGCTCTGCCTGAGCAGAACCATCACCGCCATAGGTTGTCAAATAACCCGGATTTAACCCACACAGGTAAGTCCAATGGGGTGCAGGCATGTCCTCTATGCTTACAGCTTCCCGTGGGTGTTGGTTTGATACCGTTTGGGGACAGCCAAGGAGGCATCTGCAGGCAACAAAGGTAGGTGTGTGCTTGTGTGTGTGTTTCCTATGCAGATCCTAAGCCCAGTGTCACATGCAAGTAGGAGGAGTAAGAAGGGTTCCTGGCAAATCCGGGTTATGGATTGCATTTAAAAAGGCCCCGTGGGAGTGCAATGGGCCCCTGTCTTGCTGCTTAGCAATAATGGTATGGGTTTAGGTTCTGCTGTGTGTACTGGTGGTTGACTGCCCCCCAGCCCAGAGTGTGCATGGAAAATTGTCTGGCAGCCTCCCTGACAGCAAGCAGTGATAGTGCCCATGAAGGGGACCTTGTTGGGCCCGCCCCTTTCACGGTTATCGCTTCTCGGCCTTTTGGCTAAGATCAAGTGTAGTATCTGTTCTTATCAGTTTAATATCTGATACGTCCCCTATCTGGGGACCATATATTAAATGGATTTTTGAGAACGGGGGCCGATTTCGAAGCTTGCTTCCGTCGCCCTATGCATTGACCCGATATGGCAGTATCTTCGGGTACAGTGCACCACCCCCTTACAGGGTTAAAAAGAAAGATTCCTACTTTCATTGCTACCTGCTTGCTGGCTAGCCAGCTAGCCAGCCCTGTGGGCCTTGCTGCTGCAGCCAAAAAACAAAAGGTGGTGCTGCTGCTGCTGCTTCTGCTGCTTCTGCTTGTGTCTGGCCGCTGTTGGAGCGTCCAGGCACAGGACTTCTGCTGCTGCTGACTAAATGGCCTCCTTAATTGGATCATTTGAGTAGCCAGCACACCTGTGCAGGTAGGGCATGACATGATAGGCAGCTGCCTTGATAGCGGGTGGGTGCTGAATGTTCCTAATTGACAAAATAAGATTAATGCTTATGAAGAAATATAAAATCTCATCCCTTCCCCAATATCGCGCCACACCCCTACCCCTTAATTCCCTGGTTGAACTTGATGGACATATGTCTTTTTTCGACCGTACTAACTATGTAACTATGTAACATAACATGGGGGGGGGGGGGGGGGGTCTCCTGGCTGTTCACACAGGTGTGTCATTGCTGTACATTGACCATGCATTGCTTCTGTGGTATTGCAAAGGCAAAGACAAATGCTTCCAGCCATCCATTGCACTAATGGATTGGTCATCAGCTGGCTGTCTATGTCCCGCATCAATATAGACCAAAGTACAGAGGGTTAGGCTATGCTATTGTGCACCTACCTGATGCATCAGAAGGTGCGAGGCCCTTGCTAAATTCTGTGCACAGACTTTGAGATCTATACTTTAGACTGTATCTAAACCTGCTCCAACATGGACTGACATTCTGGCCTACTTTCAGCCGATGCGACTTGTCTGTCGCTGAACAGTCGCTTTTTATGTATTCAGCACCTATGTATAATGTTGTAAAAATGCTCTAGAAGCTAAAGTCGCAGAAATGTCACACATATTTGGCCTGCAACTTTCTGTGCGACAAATTCAGACAGGAAAAATCAGTATAAATCCTTAGAAAATTATCCCCCAGTGTCTCCATCTGCTGGCGGTATTGAATAAGCATTGCTGCACTGATGGGGTATGCATTAGACGAAAAAAAAGAAGAAAAAGAAGAATAATACGCCCAGAAAAGAGGCGAAAAGGAGAAAAACGTAAAAAAACGTGAAAAAAAAGTAAGAGGAAGAGAAGGGAAAAAAAGGTGGAAATGGGTTTAAAAGTGATTTCGGCGGAGAAATATATATATATATATATATATATATATATATATATATATATATACGCGCACACACACACATATATATAAACGTATTCTCCGTTGAGATATTGCAGCCGCTGCTGTGTCCAGGCCCAGGAGCCTTAGCACTGTGCTGTGATGTCACTCAATACCACTGACATCACTAGGTGTAAACAACATCTCTCCTTTGCTGTGTATGTGACTATGGAGCTGTTTGGTGATGTCGTCTATTATGGCCTTCATAGAAGCAACAGGAGATTGTTGCATCCATCTAGAACCCTCAGAACTACAGTGCTATGATGTCACTCACTTCCACAGGCCTTGCAGAGTGTAAACAACAACAACCCAGCTTTGTTGTGTATGTAACCATAGGGATTTGTGATGTCACCTAGAACCTTCACAGCAGCGACAGCTTTATGAGGAGCATCAGCACTGCTCTGCCTGAGCAGAACCATCACCGCCATAGGTTGTCAAATAACCCGGATTTAACCCACACAGGTAAGTCCAATGGGGTGCAGGCATGTCCTCTATGCTTACAGCTTCCCGTGGGTGTTGGTTTGATACCGTTTGGGGACAGCCAAGGAGGCATCTGCAGGCAACAAAGGTAGGTGTGTGCTTGTGTGTGTGTTTCCTATGCAGATCCTAAGCCCAGTGTCACATGCAAGTAGGAGGAGTAAGAAGGGTTCCTGGCAAATCCGGGTTATGGATTGCATTTAAAAAGGCCCCGTGGGAGTGCAATGGGCCCCTGTCTTGCTGCTTAGCAATAATGGTATGGGTTTAGGTTCTGCTGTGTGTACTGGTGGTTGACTGCCCCCCAGCCCAGAGTGTGCATGGAAAATTGTCTGGCAGCCTCCCTGACAGCAAGCAGTGATAGTGCCCATGAAGGGGACCTTGTTGGGCCCGCCCCTTTCACGGTTATCGCTTCTCGGCCTTTTGGCTAAGATCAAGTGTAGTATCTGTTCTTATCAGTTTAATATCTGATACGTCCCCTATCTGGGGACCATATATTAAATGGATTTTTGAGAACGGGGGCCGATTTCGAAGCTTGCTTCCGTCGCCCTATGCATTGACCCGATATGGCAGTATCTTCGGGTACAGTGCACCACCCCCTTACAGGGTTAAAAAGAAAGATTCCTACTTTCATTGCTACCTGCTTGCTGGCTAGCCAGCTAGCCAGCCCTGTGGGCCTTGCTGCTGCAGCCAAAAAACAAAAGGTGGTGCTGCTGCTGCTGCTTCTGCTGCTTCTGCTTGTGTCTGGCCGCTGTTGGAGCGTCCAGGCACAGGACTTCTGCTGCTGCTGACTAAATGGCCTCCTTAATTGGATCATTTGAGTAGCCAGCACACCTGTGCAGGTAGGGCATGACATGATAGGCAGCTGCCTTGATAGCGGGTGGGTGCTGAATGTTCCTAATTGACAAAATAAGATTAATGCTTATGAAGAAATATAAAATCTCATCCCTTCCCCAATATCGCGCCACACCCCTACCCCTTAATTCCCTGGTTGAACTTGATGGACATATGTCTTTTTTCGACCGTACTAACTATGTAACTATGTAACATAACATGGGGGGGGGGGGGGGGTCTCCTGGCTGTTCACACAGGTGTGTCATTGCTGTACATTGACCATGCATTGCTTCTGTGGTATTGCAAAGGCAAAGACAAATGCTTCCAGCCATCCATTGCACTAATGGATTGGTCATCAGCTGGCTGTCTATGTCCCGCATCAATATAGACCAAAGTACAGAGGGTTAGGCTATGCTATTGTGCACCTACCTGATGCATCAGAAGGTGCGAGGCCCTTGCTAAATTCTGTGCACAGACTTTGAGATCTATACTTTAGACTGTATCTAAACCTGCTCCAACATGGACTGACATTCTGGCCTACTTTCAGCCGATGCGACTTGTCTGTCGCTGAACAGTCGCTTTTTATGTATTCAGCACCTATGTATAATGTTGTAAAAATGCTCTAGAAGCTAAAGTCGCAGAAATGTCACACATATTTGGCCTGCAACTTTCTGTGCGACAAATTCAGACAGGAAAAATCAGTATAAATCCTTAGAAAATTATCCCCCAGTGTCTCCATCTGCTGGCGGTATTGAATAAGCATTGCTGCACTGATGGGGTATGCATTAGACGAAAAAAAAGAAGAAAAAGAAGAATAATACGCCCAGAAAAGAGGCGAAAAGGAGAAAAACGTAAAAAAACGTGAAAAAAAAGTAAGAGGAAGAGAAGGGAAAAAAAGGTGGAAATGGGTTTAAAAGTGATTTCGGCGGAGAAATATATATATATATATATATATATATATATATATATATATATATATATATATATACGCGCACACACACACATATATATAAACGTATTCTCCGTTGAGATATTGCAGCCGCTGCTGTGTCCAGGCCCAGGAGCCTTAGCACTGTGCTGTGATGTCACTCAATACCACTGACATCACTAGGTGTAAACAACATCTCTCCTTTGCTGTGTATGTGACTATGGAGCTGTTTGGTGATGTCGTCTATTATGGCCTTCATAGAAGCAACAGGAGATTGTTGCATCCATCTAGAACCCTCAGAACTACAGTGCTATGATGTCACTCACTTCCACAGGCCTTGCAGAGTGTAAACAACAACAACCCAGCTTTGTTGTGTATGTAACCATAGGGATTTGTGATGTCACCTAGAACCTTCACAGCAGCGACAGCTTTATGAGGAGCATCAGCACTGCTCTGCCTTAGCAGAACCATCACCGCCATAGGTTGTCAAATAACCCGGATTTAACCCACACAGGTAAGTCCAATGGGGTGCAGGCATGTCCTCTATGCTTACAGCTTCCCGTGGGTGTTGGTTTGATACCGTTTGGGGACAGCCAAGGAGGCATCTGCAGGCAACAAAGGTAGGTGTGTGCTTGTGTGTGTGTTTCCTATGCAGATCCTAAGCCCAGTGTCACATGCAAGTAGGAGGAGTAAGAAGGGTTCCTGGCAAATCCGGGTTATGGATTGCATTTAAAAAGGCCCCGTGGGAGTGCAATGGGCCCCTGTCTTGCTGCTTAGCAATAATGGTATGGGTTTAGGTTCTGCTGTGTGTACTGGTGGTTGACTGCCCCCCAGCCCAGAGTGTGCATGGAAAATTGTCTGGCAGCCTCCCTGACAGCAAGCAGTGATAGTGCCCATGAAGGGGACCTTGTTGGGCCCGCCCCTTTCACGGTTATCGCTTCTCGGCCTTTTGGCTAAGATCAAGTGTAGTATCTGTTCTTATCAGTTTAATATCTGATACGTCCCCTATCTGGGGACCATATATTAAATGGATTTTTGAGAACGGGGGCCGATTTCGAAGCTTGCTTCCGTCGCCCTATGCATTGACCCGATATGGCAGTATCTTCGGGTACAGTGCACCACCCCCTTACAGGGTTAAAAAGAAAGATTCCTACTTTCATTGCTACCTGCTTGCTGGCTAGCCAGCTAGCCAGCCCTGTGGGCCTTGCTGCTGCAGCCAAAAAACAAAAGGTGGTGCTGCTGCTGCTGCTTCTGCTGCTTCTGCTTGTGTCTGGCCGCTGTTGGAGCGTCCAGGCACAGGACTTCTGCTGCTGCTGACTAAATGGCCTCCTTAATTGGATCATTTGAGTAGCCAGCACACCTGTGCAGGTAGGGCATGACATGATAGGCAGCTGCCTTGATAGCGGGTGGGTGCTGAATGTTCCTAATTGACAAAATAAGATTAATGCTTATGAAGAAATATAAAATCTCATCCCTTCCCCAATATCGCGCCACACCCCTACCCCTTAATTCCCTGGTTGAACTTGATGGACATATGTCTTTTTTCGACCGTACTAACTATGTAACTATGTAACATAACATGGGGGGGGGGGGGGGGGGTCTCCTGGCTGTTCACACAGGTGTGTCATTGCTGTACATTGACCATGCATTGCTTCTGTGGTATTGCAAAGGCAAAGACAAATGCTTCCAGCCATCCATTGCACTAATGGATTGGTCATCAGCTGGCTGTCTATGTCCCGCATCAATATAGACCAAAGTACAGAGGGTTAGGCTATGCTATTGTGCACCTACCTGATGCATCAGAAGGTGCGAGGCCCTTGCTAAATTCTGTGCACAGACTTTGAGATCTATACTTTAGACTGTATCTAAACCTGCTCCAACATGGACTGACATTCTGGCCTACTTTCAGCCGATGCGACTTGTCTGTCGCTGAACAGTCGCTTTTTATGTATTCAGCACCTATGTATAATGTTGTAAAAATGCTCTAGAAGCTAAAGTCGCAGAAATGTCACACATATTTGGCCTGCAACTTTCTGTGCGACAAATTCAGACAGGAAAAATCAGTATAAATCCTTAGAAAATTATCCCCCAGTGTCTCCATCTGCTGGCGGTATTGAATAAGCATTGCTGCACTGATGGGGTATGCATTAGACGAAAAAAAAGAAGAAAAAGAAGAATAATACGCCCAGAAAAGAGGCGAAAAGGAGAAAAACGTAAAAAAACGTGAAAAAAAAGTAAGAGGAAGAGAAGGGAAAAAAAGGTGGAAATGGGTTTAAAAGTGATTTCGGCGGAGAATATATATATATATATATATATATATATATATATATACGCGCACACACACACATATATATAAACGTATTCTCCGTTGAGATATTGCAGCCGCTGCTGTGTCCAGGCCCAGGAGCCTTAGCACTGTGCTGTGATGTCACTCAATACCACTGACATCACTAGGTGTAAACAACATCTCTCCTTTGCTGTGTATGTGACTATGGAGCTGTTTGGTGATGTCGTCTATTATGGCCTTCATAGAAGCAACAGGAGATTGTTGCATCCATCTAGAACCCTCAGAACTACAGTGCTATGATGTCACTCACTTCCACAGGCCTTGCAGAGTGTAAACAACAACAACCCAGCTTTGTTGTGTATGTAACCATAGGGATTTGTGATGTCACCTAGAACCTTCACAGCAGCGACAGCTTTATGAGGAGCATCAGCACTGCTCTGCCTGAGCAGAACCATCACCGCCATAGGTTGTCAAATAACCCGGATTTAACCCACACAGGTAAGTCCAATGGGGTGCAGGCATGTCCTCTATGCTTACAGCTTCCCGTGGGTGTTGGTTTGATACCGTTTGGGGACAGCCAAGGAGGCATCTGCAGGCAACAAAGGTAGGTGTGTGCTTGTGTGTGTGTTTCCTATGCAGATCCTAAGCCCAGTGTCACATGCAAGTAGGAGGAGTAAGAAGGGTTCCTGGCAAATCCGGGTTATGGATTGCATTTAAAAAGGCCCCGTGGGAGTGCAATGGGCCCCTGTCTTGCTGCTTAGCAATAATGGTATGGGTTTAGGTTCTGCTGTGTGTACTGGTGGTTGACTGCCCCCCAGCCCAGAGTGTGCATGGAAAATTGTCTGGCAGCCTCCCTGACAGCAAGCAGTGATAGTGCCCATGAAGGGGACCTTGTTGGGCCCGCCCCTTTCACGGTTATCGCTTCTCGGCCTTTTGGCTAAGATCAAGTGTAGTATCTGTTCTTATCAGTTTAATATCTGATACGTCCCCTATCTGGGGACCATATATTAAATGGATTTTTGAGAACGGGGGCCGATTTCGAAGCTTGCTTCCGTCGCCCTATGCATTGACCCGATATGGCAGTATCTTCGGGTACAGTGCACCACCCCCTTACAGGGTTAAAAAGAAAGATTCCTACTTTCATTGCTACCTGCTTGCTGGCTAGCCAGCTAGCCAGCCCTGTGGGCCTTGCTGCTGCAGCCAAAAAACAAAAGGTGGTGCTGCTGCTGCTGCTTCTGCTGCTTCTGCTTGTGTCTGGCCGCTGTTGGAGCGTCCAGGCACAGGACTTCTGCTGCTGCTGACTAAATGGCCTCCTTAATTGGATCATTTGAGTAGCCAGCACACCTGTGCAGGTAGGGCATGACATGATAGGCAGCTGCCTTGATAGCGGGTGGGTGCTGAATGTTCCTAATTGACAAAATAAGATTAATGCTTATGAAGAAATATAAAATCTCATCCCTTCCCCAATATCGCGCCACACCCCTACCCCTTAATTCCCTGGTTGAACTTGATGGACATATGTCTTTTTTCGACCGTACTAACTATGTAACTATGTAACATAACATGGGGGGGGGGGGGGGTCTCCTGGCTGTTCACACAGGTGTGTCATTGCTGTACATTGACCATGCATTGCTTCTGTGGTATTGCAAAGGCAAAGACAAATGCTTCCAGCCATCCATTGCACTAATGGATTGGTCATCAGCTGGCTGTCTATGTCCCGCATCAATATAGACCAAAGTACAGAGGGTTAGGCTATGCTATTGTGCACCTACCTGATGCATCAGAAGGTGCGAGGCCCTTGCTAAATTCTGTGCACAGACTTTGAGATCTATACTTTAGACTGTATCTAAACCTGCTCCAACATGGACTGACATTCTGGCCTACTTTCAGCCGATGCGACTTGTCTGTCGCTGAACAGTCGCTTTTTATGTATTCAGCACCTATGTATAATGTTGTAAAAATGCTCTAGAAGCTAAAGTCGCAGAAATGTCACACATATTTGGCCTGCAACTTTCTGTGCGACAAATTCAGACAGGAAAAATCAGTATAAATCCTTAGAAAATTATCCCCCAGTGTCTCCATCTGCTGGCGGTATTGAATAAGCATTGCTGCACTGATGGGGTATGCATTAGACGAAAAAAAAGAAGAAAAAGAAGAATAATACGCCCAGAAAAGAGGCGAAAAGGAGAAAAACGTAAAAAAACGTGAAAAAAAAGTAAGAGGAAGAGAAGGGAAAAAAAGGTGGAAATGGGTTTAAAAGTGATTTCGGCGGAGAAATATATATATATATATATATATATATATATATATATATATATATACGCGCACACACACACATATATATAAACGTATTCTCCGTTGAGATATTGCAGCCGCTGCTGTGTCCAGGCCCAGGCCTTAGCACTGTGCTGTGATGTCACTCAATACCACTGACATCACTAGGTGTAAACAACATCTCTCCTTTGCTGTGTATGTGACTATGGAGCTGTTTGGTGATGTCGTCTATTACGGCCTTCATAGAAGCAACAGGAGATTGTTGCATCCATCTAGAACCCTCAGAACTACAGTGCTATGATGTCACTCACTTCCACAGGCCTTGCAGAGTGTAAACAACAACAACCCAGCTTTGTTGTGTATGTAACCATAGGGATTTGTGATGTCACCTAGAACCTTCACAGCAGCGACAGCTTTATGAGGAGCATCAGCACTGCTCTGCCTGAGCAGAACCATCACCGCCATAGGTTGTCAAATAACCCGGATTTAACCCACACAGGTAAGTCCAATGGGGTGCAGGCATGTCCTCTATGCTTACAGCTTCCCGTGGGTGTTGGTTTGATACCGTTTGGGGACAGCCAAGGAGGCATCTGCAGGCAACAAAGGTAGGTGTGTGCTTGTGTGTGTGTTTCCTATGCAGATCCTAAGCCCAGTGTCACATGCAAGTAGGAGGAGTAAGAAGGGTTCCTGGCAAATCCGGGTTATGGATTGCATTTAAAAAGGCCCCGTGGGAGTGCAATGGGCCCCTGTCTTGCTGCTTAGCAATAATGGTATGGGTTTAGGTTCTGCTGTGTGTACTGGTGGTTGACTGCCCCCCAGCCCAGAGTGTGCATGGAAAATTGTCTGGCAGCCTCCCTGACAGCAAGCAGTGATAGTGCCCATGAAGGGGACCTTGTTGGGCCCGCCCCTTTCACGGTTATCGCTTCTCGGCCTTTTGGCTAAGATCAAGTGTAGTATCTGTTCTTATCAGTTTAATATCTGATACGTCCCCTATCTGGGGACCATATATTAAATGGATTTTTGAGAACGGGGGCCGATTTCGAAGCTTGCTTCCGTCGCCCTATGCATTGACCCGATATGGCAGTATCTTCGGGTACAGTGCACCACCCCCTTACAGGGTTAAAAAGAAAGATTCCTACTTTCATTGCTACCTGCTTGCTGGCTAGCCAGCTAGCCAGCCCTGTGGGCCTTGCTGCTGCAGCCAAAAAACAAAAGGTGGTGCTGCTGCTGCTGCTTCTGCTGCTTCTGCTTGTGTCTGGCCGCTGTTGGAGCGTCCAGGCACAGGACTTCTGCTGCTGCTGACTAAATGGCCTCCTTAATTGGATCATTTGAGTAGCCAGCACACCTGTGCAGGTAGGGCATGACATGATAGGCAGCTGCCTTGATAGCGGGTGGGTGCTGAATGTTCCTAATTGACAAAATAAGATTAATGCTTATGAAGAAATATAAAATCTCATCCCTTCCCCAATATCGCGCCACACCCCTACCCCTTAATTCCCTGGTTGAACTTGATGGACATATGTCTTTTTTCGACCGTACTAACTATGTAACTATGTAACATAACATGGGGGGGGGGGGGGGGGTCTCCTGGCTGTTCACACAGGTGTGTCATTGCTGTACATTGACCATGCATTGCTTCTGTGGTATTACAAAGGCAAAGACAAATGCTTCCAGCCATCCATTGCACTAATGGATTGGTCATCAGCTGGCTGTCTATGTCCCGCATCAATATAGACCAAAGTACAGAGGGTTAGGCTATGCTATTGTGCACCTACCTGATGCATCAGAAGGTGCGAGGCCCTTGCTAAATTCTGTGCACAGACTTTGAGATCTATACTTTAGACTGTATCTAAACCTGCTCCAACATGGACTGACATTCTGGCCTACTTTCAGCCGATGCGACTTGTCTGTCGCTGAACAGTCGCTTTTTATGTATTCAGCACCTATGTATAATGTTGTAAAAATGCTCTAGAAGCTAAAGTCGCAGAAATGTCACACATATTTGGCCTGCAACTTTCTGTGCGACAAATTCAGACAGGAAAAATCAGTATAAATCCTTAGAAAATTATCCCCCAGTGTCTCCATCTGCTGGCGGTATTGAATAAGCATTGCTGCACTGATGGGGTATGCATTAGACGAAAAAAAAGAAGAAAAAGAAGAATAATACGCCCAGAAAAGAGGCGAAAAGGAGAAAAACGTAAAAAAACGTGAAAAAAAAGTAAGAGGAAGAGAAGGGAAAAAAAGGTGGAAATGGGTTTAAAAGTGATTTCGGCGGAGAAATATATATATATATATATATATATATATATATATATATATATATACGCGCACACACACACATATATATAAACGTATTCTCCGTTGAGATATTGCAGCCGCTGCTGTGTCCAGGCCCAGGAGCCTTAGCACTGTGCTGTGATGTCACTCAATACCACTGACATCACTAGGTGTAAACAACATCTCTCCTTTGCTGTGTATGTGACTATGGAGCTGTTTGGTGATGTCGTCTATTATGGCCTTCATAGAAGCAACAGGAGATTGTTGCATCCATCTAGAACCCTCAGAACTACAGTGCTATGATGTCACTCACTTCCACAGGCCTTGCAGAGTGTAAACAACAACAACCCAGCTTTGTTGTGTATGTAACCATAGGGATTTGTGATGTCACCTAGAACCTTCACAGCAGCGACAGCTTTATGAGGAGCATCAGCACTGCTCTGCCTGAGCAGAACCATCACCGCCATAGGTTGTCAAATAACCCGGATTTAACCCACACAGGTAAGTCCAATGGGGTGCAGGCATGTCCTCTATGCTTACAGCTTCCCGTGGGTGTTGGTTTGATACCGTTTGGGGACAGCCAAGGAGGCATCTGCAGGCAACAAAGGTAGGTGTGTGCTTGTGTGTGTGTTTCCTATGCAGATCCTAAGCCCAGTGTCACATGCAAGTAGGAGGAGTAAGAAGGGTTCCTGGCAAATCCGGGTTATGGATTGCATTTAAAAAGGCCCCGTGGGAGTGCAATGGGCCCCTGTCTTGCTGCTTAGCAATAATGGTATGGGTTTAGGTTCTGCTGTGTGTACTGGTGGTTGACTACCCCCCAGCCCAGAGTGTGCATGGAAAATTGTCTGGCAGCCTCCCTGACAGCAAGCAGTGATAGTGCCCATGAAGGGGACCTTGTTGGGCCCGCCCCTTTCACGGTTATTGCTTCTCGGCCTTTTGGCTAAGATCAAGTGTAGTATCTGTTCTTATCAGTTTAATATCTGATACGTCCCCTATCTGGGGACCATATATTAAATGGATTTTTGAGAACGGGGGCCGATTTCGAAGCTTGCTTCCGTCGCCCTATGCATTGACCCGATATGGCAGTATCTTCGGGTACAGTGCACCACCCCCTTACAGGGTTAAAAAGAAAGATTCCTACTTTCATTGCTACCTGCTTGCTGGCTAGCCAGCTAGCCAGCCCTGTGGGCCTTGCTGCTGCAGCCAAAAAACAAAAGGTGGTGCTGCTGCTGCTGCTTCTGCTGCTTCTGCTTGTGTCTGGCCGCTGTTGGAGCGTCCAGGCACAGGACTTCTGCTGCTGCTGACTAAATGGCCTCCTTAATTGGATCATTTGAGTAGCCAGCACACCTGTGCAGGTAGGGCATGACATGATAGGCAGCTGCCTTGATAGCGGGTGGGTGCTGAATGTTCCTAATTGACAAAATAAGATTAATGCTTATGAAGAAATATAAAATCTCATCCCTTCCCCAATATCGCGCCACACCCCTACCCCTTAATTCCCTGGTTGAACTTGATGGACATATGTCTTTTTTCGACCGTACTAACTATGTAACTATGTAACATAACATGGGGGGGGGGGGGGGGGGGTCTCCTGGCTGTTCACACAGGTGTGTCATTGCTGTACATTGACCATGCATTGCTTCTGTGGTATTGCAAAGGCAAAGACAAATGCTTCCAGCCATCCATTGCACTAATGGATTGGTCATCAGCTGGCTGTCTATGTCCCGCATCAATATAGACCAAAGTACAGAGGGTTAGGCTATGCTATTGTGCACCTACCTGATGCATCAGAAGGTGCGAGGCCCTTGCTAAATTCTGTGCACAGACTTTGAGATCTATACTTTAGACTGTATCTAAACCTGCTCCAACATGGACTGACATTCTGGCCTACTTTCAGCCGATGCGACTTGTCTGTCGCTGAACAGTCGCTTTTTATGTATTCAGCACCTATGTATAATGTTGTAAAAATGCTCTAGAAGCTAAAGTCGCAGAAATGTCACACATATTTGGCCTGCAACTTTCTGTGCGACAAATTCAGACAGGAAAAATCAGTATAAATCCTTAGAAAATTATCCCCCAGTGTCTCCATCTGCTGGCGGTATTGAATAAGCATTGCTGCACTGATGGGGTATGCATTAGACGAAAAAAAAGAAGAAAAAGAAGAATAATACGCCCAGAAAAGAGGCGAAAAGGAGAAAAACGTAAAAAAACGTGAAAAAAAAGTAAGAGGAAGAGAAGGGAAAAAAAGGTGGAAATGGGTTTAAAAGTGATTTCGGCGGAGAAATATATATATATATATATATATATATATATATATATATATACGCGCACACACACACATATATATAAACGTATTCTCCGTTGAGATATTGCAGCCGCTGCTGTGTCCAGGCCCAGGAGCCTTAGCACTATGCTGTGATGTCACTCAATACCACTGACATCACTAGGTGTAAACAACATCTCTCCTTTGCTGTGTATGTGACTATGGAGCTGTTTGGTGATGTCGTCTATTATGGCCTTCATAGAAGCAACAGGAGATTGTTGCATCCATCTAGAACCCTCAGAACTACAGTGCTATGATGTCACTCACTTCCACAGGCCTTGCAGAGTGTAAACAACAACAACCCAGCTTTGTTGTGTATGTAACCATAGGGATTTGTGATGTCACCTAGAACCTTCACAGCAGCGACAGCTTTATGAGGAGCATCAGCACTGCTCTGCCTGAGCAGAACCATCACCGCCATAGGTTGTCAAATAACCCGGATTTAACCCACACAGGTAAGTCCAATGGGGTGCAGGCATGTCCTCTATGCTTACAGCTTCCCGTGGGTGTTGGTTTGATACCGTTTGGGGACAGCCAAGGAGGCATCTGCAGGCAACAAAGGTAGGTGTGTGCTTGTGTGTGTGTTTCCTATGCAGATCCTAAGCCCAGTGTCACATGCAAGTAGGAGGAGTAAGAAGGGTTCCTGGCAAATCCGGGTTATGGATTGCATTTAAAAAGGCCCCGTGGGAGTGCAATGGGCCCCTGTCTTGCTGCTTAGCAATAATGGTATGGGTTTAGGTTCTGCTGTGTGTACTGGTGGTTGACTGCCCCCCAGCCCAGAGTGTGCATGGAAAATTGTCTGGCAGCCTCCCTGACAGCAAGCAGTGATAGTGCCCATGAAGGGGACCTTGTTGGGCCCGCCCCTTTCACGGTTATCGCTTCTCGGCCTTTTGGCTAAGATCAAGTGTAGTATCTGTTCTTATCAGTTTAATATCTGATACGTCCCCTATCTGGGGACCATATATTAAATGGATTTTTGAGAACGGGGGCCGATTTCGAAGCTTGCTTCCGTCGCCCTATGCATTGACCCGATATGGCAGTATCTTCGGGTACAGTGCACCACCCCCTTACAGGGTTAAAAAGAAAGATTCCTACTTTCATTGCTACCTGCTTGCTGGCTAGCCAGCTAGCCAGCCCTGTGGGCCTTGCTGCTGCAGCCAAAAAACAAAAGGTGGTGCTGCTGCTGCTGCTTCTGCTGCTTCTGCTTGTGTCTGGCCGCTGTTGGAGCGTCCAGGCACAGGACTTCTGCTGCTGCTGACTAAATGGCCTCCTTAATTGGATCATTTGAGTAGCCAGCACACCTGTGCAGGTAGGGCATGACATGATAGGCAGCTGCCTTGATAGCGGGTGGGTGCTGAATGTTCCTAATTGACAAAATAAGATTAATGCTTATGAAGAAATATAAAATCTCATCCCTTCCCCAATATCGCGCCACACCCCTACCCCTTAATTCCCTGGTTGAACTTGATGGACATATGTCTTTTTTCGACCGTACTAACTATGTAACTATGTAACATAACATGGGGGGGGGGGGGGGGGTCTCCTGGCTGTTCACACAGGTGTGTCATTGCTGTACATTGACCATGCATTGCTTCTGTGGTATTGCAAAGGCAAAGACAAATGCTTCCAGCCATCCATTGCACTAATGGATTGGTCATCAGCTGGCTGTCTATGTCCCGCATCAATATAGACCAAAGTACAGAGGGTTAGGCTATGCCATTGTGCACCTACCTGATGCATCAGAAGGTGCGAGGCCCTTGCTAAATTCTGTGCACAGACTTTGAGATCTATACTTTAGACTGTATCTAAACCTGCTCCAACATGGACTGACATTCTGGCCTACTTTCAGCCGATGCGACTTGTCTGTCGCTGAACAGTCGCTTTTTATGTATTCAGCACCTATGTATAATGTTGTAAAAATGCTCTAGAAGCTAAAGTCGCAGAAATGTCACACATATTTGGCCTGCAACTTTCTGTGCGACAAATTCAGACAGGAAAAATCAGTATAAATCCTTAGAAAATTATCCCCCAGTGTCTCCATCTGCTGGCGGTATTGAATAAGCATTGCTGCACTGATGGGGTATGCATTAGACGAAAAAAAAGAAGAAAAAGAAGAATAATACGCCCAGAAAAGAGGCGAAAAGGAGAAAAACGTAAAAAAACGTGAAAAAAAAGTAAGAGGAAGAGAAGGGAAAAAAAGGTGGAAATGGGTTTAAAAGTGATTTCGGCGGAGAAATATATATATATATATATATATATATATATATATATATATATACGCGCACACACACACATATATATAAACGTATTCTCCGTTGAGATATTGCAGCCGCTGCTGTGTCCAGGCCCAGGAGCCTTAGCACTGTGCTGTGATGTCACTCAATACCACTGACATCACTAGGTGTAAACAACATCTCTCCTTTGCTGTGTATGTGACTATGGAGCTGTTTGGTGATGTCGTCTATTATGGCCTTCATAGAAGCAACAGGAGATTGTTGCATCCATCTAGAACCCTCAGAACTACAGTGCTATGATGTCACTCACTTCCACAGGCCTTGCAGAGTGTAAACAACAACAACCCAGCTTTGTTGTGTATGTAACCATAGGGATTTGTGATGTCACCTAGAACCTTCACAGCAGCGACAGCTTTATGAGGAGCATCAGCACTGCTCTGCCTGAGCAGAACCATCACCGCCATAGGTTGTCAAATAACCCGGATTTAACCCACACAGGTAAGTCCAATGGGGTGCAGGCATGTCCTCTATGCTTACAGCTTCCCGTGGGTGTTGGTTTGATACCGTTTGGGGACAGCCAAGGAGGCATCTGCAGGCAACAAAGGTAGGTGTGTGCTTGTGTGTGTGTTTCCTATGCAGATCCTAAGCCCAGTGTCACATGCAAGTAGGAGGAGTAAGAAGGGTTCCTGGCAAATCCGGGTTATGGATTGCATTTAAAAAGGCCCCGTGGGAGTGCAATGGGCCCCTGTCTTGCTGCTTAGCAATAATGGTATGGGTTTAGGTTCTGCTGTGTGTACTGGTGGTTGACTGCCCCCCAGCCCAGAGTGTGCATGGAAAATTGTCTGGCAGCCTCCCTGACAGCAAGCAGTGATAGTGCCCATGAAGGGGACCTTGTTGGGCCCGCCCCTTTCACGGTTATCGCTTCTCGGCCTTTTGGCTAAGATCAAGTGTAGTATCTGTTCTTATCAGTTTAATATCTGATACGTCCCCTATCTGGGGACCATATATTAAATGGATTTTTGAGAACGGGGGCCGATTTCGAAGCTTGCTTCCGTCGCCCTATGCATTGACCCGATATGGCAGTATCTTCGGGTACAGTGCACCACCCCCTTACAGGGTTAAAAAGAAAGATTCCTACTTTCATTGCTACCTGCTTGCTGGCTAGCCAGCTAGCCAGCCCTGTGGGCCTTGCTGCTGCAGCCAAAAAACAAAAGGTGGTGCTGCTGCTGCTGCTTCTGCTGCTTCTGCTTGTGTCTGGCCGCTGTTGGAGCGTCCAGGCACAGGACTTCTGCTGCTGCTGACTAAATGGCCTCCTTAATTGGATCATTTGAGTAGCCAGCACACCTGTGCAGGTAGGGCATGACATGATAGGCAGCTGCCTTGATAGCGGGTGGGTGCTGAATGTTCCTAATTGACAAAATAAGATTAATGCTTATGAAGAAATATAAAATCTCATCCCTTCCCCAATATCGCGCCACACCCCTACCCCTTAATTCCCTGGTTGAACTTGATGGACATATGTCTTTTTTCGACCGTACTAACTATGTAACTATGTAACATAACATGGGGGGGGGGGGGGGGGGTCTCCTGGCTGTTCACACAGGTGTGTCATTGCTGTACATTGACCATGCATTGCTTCTGTGGTATTGCAAAGGCAAAGACAAATGCTTCCAGCCATCCATTGCACTAATGGATTGGTCATCAGCTGGCTGTCTATGTCCCGCATCAATATAGACCAAAGTACAGAGGGTTAGGCTATGCTATTGTGCACCTACCTGATGCATCAGAAGGTGCGAGGCCCTTGCTAAATTCTGTGCACAGACTTTGAGATCTATACTTTAGACTGTATCTAAACCTGCTCCAACATGGACTGACATTCTGGCCTACTTTCAGCCGATGCGACTTGTCTGTCGCTGAACAGTCGCTTTTTATGTATTCAGCACCTATGTATAATGTTGTAAAAATGCTCTAGAAGCTAAAGTCGCAGAAATGTCACACATATTTGGCCTGCAACTTTCTGTGCGACAAATTCAGACAGGAAAAATCAGTATAAATCCTTAGAAAATTATCCCCCAGTGTCTCCATCTGCTGGCGGTATTGAATAAGCATTGCTGCACTGATGGGGTATGCATTAGACGAAAAAAAAGAAGAAAAAGAAGAATAATACGCCCAGAAAAGAGGCGAAAAGGAGAAAAACGTAAAAAAACGTGAAAAAAAAGTAAGAGGAAGAGAAGGGAAAAAAAGGTGGAAATGGGTTTAAAAGTGATTTCGGCGGAGAAATATATATATATATATATATATATATATATATATATATATATACGCGCACACACACACATATATATAAACGTATTCTCCGTTGAGATATTGCAGCCGCTGCTGTGTCCAGGCCCAGGAGCCTTAGCACTGTGCTGTGATGTCACTCAATACCACTGACATCACTAGGTGTAAACAACATCTCTCCTTTGCTGTGTATGTGACTATGGAGCTGTTTGGTGATGTCGTCTATTATGGCCTTCATAGAAGCAACAGGAGATTGTTGCATCCATCTAGAACCCTCAGAACTACAGTGCTATGATGTCACTCACTTCCACAGGCCTTGCAGAGTGTAAACAACAACAACCCAGCTTTGTTGTGTATGTAACCATAGGGATTTGTGATGTCACCTAGAACCTTCACAGCAGCGACAGCTTTATGAGGAGCATCAGCACTGCTCTGCCTGAGCAGAACCATCACCGCCATAGGTTGTCAAATAACCCGGATTTAACCCACACAGGTAAGTCCAATGGGGTGCAGGCATGTCCTCTATGCTTACAGCTTCCCGTGGGTGTTGGTTTGATACCGTTTGGGGACAGCCAAGGAGGCATCTGCAGGCAACAAAGGTAGGTGTGTGCTTTTGTGTGTGTTTCCTATGCAGATCCTAAGCCCAGTGTCACATGCAAGTAGGAGGAGTAAGAAGGGTTCCTGGCAAATCCGGGTTATGGATTGCATTTAAAAAGGCCCCGTGGGAGTGCAATGGGCCCCTGTCTTGCTGCTTAGCAATAATGGTATGGGTTTAGGTTCTGCTGTGTGTACTGGTGGTTGACTGCCCCCCAGCCCAGAGTGTGCATGGAAAATTGTCTGGCAGCCTCCCTGACAGCAAGCAGTGATAGTGCCCATGAAGGGGACCTTGTTGGGCCCGCCCCTTTCACGGTTATCGCTTCTCGGCCTTTTGGCTAAGATCAAGTGTAGTATCTGTTCTTATCAGTTTAATATCTGATACGTCCCCTATCTGGGGACCATATATTAAATGGATTTTTGAGAACGGGGGCCGATTTCGAAGCTTGCTTCCGTCGCCCTATGCATTGACCCGATATGGCAGTATCTTCGGGTACAGTGCACCACCCCCTTACAGGGTTAAAAAGAAAGATTCCTACTTTCATTGCTACCTGCTTGCTGGCTAGCCAGCTAGCCAGCCCTGTGGGCCTTGCTGCTGCTGCAGCCAAAAAACAAAAGGTGGTGCTGCTGCTGCTGCTGCTGCTTCTGCTGCTTCTGCTTGTGTCTGGCCGCTGTTGGAGCGTCCAGGCACAGGACTTCTGCTGCTGCTGACTAAATGGCCTCCTTAATTGGATCATTTGAGTAGCCAGCACACCTGTGCAGGTAGGGCATGACATGATAGGCAGCTGCCTTGATAGCGGGTGGGTGCTGAATGTTCCTAATTGACAAAATAAGATTAATGCTTATGAAGAAATATAAAATCTCATCCCTTCCCCAATATCGCGCCACACCCCTACCCCTTAATTCCCTGGTTGAACTTGATGGACATATGTCTTTTTTCGACCGTACTAACTATGTAACTATGTAACATAACATGGGGGGGGGGGGGGGGGGGTCTCCTGGCTGTTCACACAGGTGTGTCATTGCTGTACATTGACCATGCATTGCTTCTGTGGTATTGCAAAGGCAAAGACAAATGCTTCCAGCCATCCATTGCACTAATGGATTGGTCATCAGCTGGCTGTCTATGTCCCGCATCAATATAGACCAAAGTACAGAGGGTTAGGCTATGCTATTGTGCACCTACCTGATGCATCAGAAGGTGCGAGGCCCTTGCTAAATTCTGTGCACAGACTTTGAGATCTATACTTTAGACTGTATCTAAACCTGCTCCAACATGGACTGACATTCTGGCCTACTTTCAGCCGATGCGACTTGTCTGTCGCTGAACAGTCGCTTTTTATGTATTCAGCACCTATGTATAATGTTGTAAAAATGCTCTAGAAGCTAAAGTCGCAGAAATGTCACACATATTTGGCCTGCAACTTTCTGTGCGACAAATTCAGACAGGAAAAATCAGTATAAATCCTTAGAAAATTATCCCCCAGTGTCTCCATCTGCTGGCGGTATTGAATAAGCATTGCTGCACTGATGGGGTATGCATTAGACGAAAAAAAAGAAGAAAAAGAAGAATAATACGCCCAGAAAAGAGGCGAAAAGGAGAAAAACGTAAAAAAACGTGAAAAAAAAGTAAGAGGAAGAGAAGGGAAAAAAAGGTGGAAATGGGTTTAAAAGTGATTTCGGCGGAGAAATATATATATATATATATATATATATATATATATATATATATATATATACGCGCACACACACACATATATATAAACGTATTCTCTGTTGAGATATTGCAGCCGCTGCTGTGTCCAGGCCCAGGAGCCTTAGCACTGTGCTGTGATGTCACTCAATACCACTGACATCACTAGGTGTAAACAACATCTCTCCTTTGCTGTGTATGTGACTATGGAGCTGTTTGGTGATGTCGTCTATTATGGCCTTCATAGAAGCAACAGGAGATTGTTGCATCCATCTAGAACCCTCAGAACTACAGTGCTATGATGTCACTCACTTCCACAGGCCTTGCAGAGTGTAAACAACAACAACCCAGCTTTGTTGTGTATGTAACCATAGGGATTTGTGATGTCACCTAGAACCTTCACAGCAGCGACAGCTTTATGAGGAGCATCAGCACTGCTCTGCCTGAGCAGAACCATCACCGCCATAGGTTGTCAAATAACCCGGATTTAACCCACACAGGTAAGTCCAATGGGGTGCAGGCATGTCCTCTATGCTTACAGCTTCCCGTGGGTGTTGGTTTGATACCGTTTGGGGACAGCCAAGGAGGCATCTGCAGGCAACAAAGGTAGGTGTGTGCTTGTGTGTGTGTTTCCTATGCAGATCCTAAGCCCAGTGTCACATGCAAGTAGGAGGAGTAAGAAGGGTTCCTGGCAAATCCGGGTTATGGATTGCATTTAAAAAGGCCCCGTGGGAGTGCAATGGGCCCCTGTCTTGCTGCTTAGCAATAATGGTATGGGTTTAGGTTCTGCTGTGTGTACTGGTGGTTGACTGCCCCCCAGCCCAGAGTGTGCATGGAAAATTGTCTGGCAGCCTCCCTGACAGCAAGCAGTGATAGTGCCCATGAAGGGGACCTTGTTGGGCCCGCCCCTTTCACGGTTATCGCTTCTCGGCCTTTTGGCTAAGATCAAGTGTAGTATCTGTTCTTATCAGTTTAATATCTGATACGTCCCCTATCTGGGGACCATATATTAACTGGATTTTTGAGAACGGGGGCCGATTTCGAAGCTTGCTTCCGTCGCCCTATGCATTGACCCGATATGGCAGTATCTTCGGGTACAGTGCACCACCCCCTTACAGGGTTAAAAAGAAAGATTCCTACTTTCATTGCTACCTGCTTGCTGGCTAGCCAGCTAGCCAGCCCTGTGGGCCTTGCTGCTGCAGCCAAAAAACAAAAGGTGGTGCTGCTGCTGCTGCTTCTGCTGCTTCTGCTTGTGTCTGGCCGCTGTTGGAGCGTCCAGGCACAGGACTTCTGCTGCTGCTGACTAAATGGCCTCCTTAATTGGATCATTTGAGTAGCCAGCACACCTGTGCAGGTAGGGCATGACATGATAGGCAGCTGCCTTGATAGCGGGTGGGTGCTGAATGTTCCTAATTGACAAAATAAGATTAATGCTTATGAAGAAATATAAAATCTCATCCCTTCCCCAATATCGCGCCACACCCCTACCCCTTAATTCCCTGGTTGAACTTGATGGACATATGTCTTTTTTCGACCGTACTAACTATGTAACTATGTAACATAACATGGGGGGGGGGGGGGGGGGTCTCCTGGCTGTTCACACAGGTGTGTCATTGCTGTACATTGACCATGCATTGCTTCTGTGGTATTGCAAAGGCAAAGACAAATGCTTCCAGCCATCCATTGCACTAATGGATTGGTCATCAGCTGGCTGTCTATGTCCCGCATCAATATAGACCAAAGTACAGAGGGTTAGGCTATGCTATTGTGCACCTACCTGATGCATCAGAAGGTGCGAGGCCCTTGCTAAATTCTGTGCACAGACTTTGAGATCTATACTTTAGACTGTATCTAAACCTGCTCCAACATGGACTGACATTCTGGCCTACTTTCAGCCGATGCGACTTGTCTGTCGCTGAACAGTCGCTTTTTATGTATTCAGCACCTATGTATAATGTTGTAAAAATGCTCTAGAAGCTAAAGTCGCAGAAATGTCACACATATTTGGCCTGCAACTTTCTGTGCGACAAATTCAGACAGGAAAAATCAGTATAAATCCTTAGAAAATTATCCCCCAGTGTCTCCATCTGCTGGCGGTATTGAATAAGCATTGCTGCACTGATGGGGTATGCATTAGACGAAAAAAAAGAAGAAAAAGAAGAATAATACGCCCAGAAAAGAGGCGAAAAGGAGAAAAACGTAAAAAAACGTGAAAAAAAAGTAAGAGGAAGAGAAGGGAAAAAAAGGTGGAAATGGGTTTAAAAGTGATTTCGGCGGAGAAATATATATATATATATATATATATATATATATACGCGCACACACACACATATATATAAACGTATTCTCCGTTGAGATATTGCAGCCGCTGCTGTGTCCAGGCCCAGGAGCCTTAGCACTGTGCTGTGATGTCACTCAATACCACTGACATCACTAGGTGTAAACAACATCTCTCCTTTGCTGTGTATGTGACTATGGAGCTGTTTGGTGATGTCGTCTATTATGGCCTTCATAGAAGCAACAGGAGATTGTTGCATCCATCTAGAACCCTCAGAACTACAGTGCTATGATGTCACTCACTTCCACAGGCCTTGCAGAGTGTAAACAACAACAACCCAGCTTTGTTGTGTATGTAACCATAGGGATTTGTGATGTCACCTAGAACCTTCACAGCAGCGACAGCTTTATGAGGAGCATCAGCACTGCTCTGCCTGAGCAGAACCATCACCGCCATAGGTTGTCAAATAACCCGGATTTAACCCACACAGGTAAGTCCAATGGGGTGCAGGCATGTCCTCTATGCTTACAGCTTCCCGTGGGTGTTGGTTTGATACCGTTTGGGGACAGCCAAGGAGGCATCTGCAGGCAACAAAGGTAGGTGTGTGCTTGTGTGTGTGTTTCCTATGCAGATCCTAAGCCCAGTGTCACATGCAAGTAGGAGGAGTAAGAAGGGTTCCTGGCAAATCCGGGTTATGGATTGCATTTAAAAAGGCCCCGTGGGAGTGCAATGGGCCCCTGTCTTGCTGCTTAGCAATAATGGTATGGGTTTAGGTTCTGCTGTGTGTACTGGTGGTTGACTGCCCCCCAGCCCAGAGTGTGCATGGAAAATTGTCTGGCAGCCTCCCTGACAGCAAGCAGTGATAGTGCCCATGAAGGGGACCTTGTTGGGCCCGCCCCTTTCACGGTTATCGCTTCTCGGCCTTTTGGCTAAGATCAAGTGTAGTATCTGTTCTTATCAGTTTAATATCTGATACGTCCCCTATCTGGGGACCATATATTAAATGGATTTTTGAGAACGGGGGCCGATTTCGAAGCTTGCTTCCGTCGCCCTATGCATTGACCCGATATGGCAGTATCTTCGGGTACAGTGCACCACCCCCTTACAGGGTTAAAAAGAAAGATTCCTACTTTCATTGCTACCTGCTTGCTGGCTAGCCAGCTAGCCAGCCCTGTGGGCCTTGCTGCTGCAGCCAAAAAACAAAAGGTGGTGCTGCTGCTGCTGCTTCTGCTGCTTCTGCTTGTGTCTGGCCGCTGTTGGAGCGTCCAGGCACAGGACTTCTGCTGCTGCTGACTAAATGGCCTCCTTAATTGGATCATTTGAGTAGCCAGCACACCTGTGCAGGTAGGGCATGACATGATAGGCAGCTGCCTTGATAGCGGGTGGGTGCTGAATGTTCCTAATTGACAAAATAAGATTAATGCTTATGAAGAAATATAAAATCTCATCCCTTCCCCAATATCGCGCCACACCCCTACCCCTTAATTCCCTGGTTGAACTTGATGGACATATGTCTTTTTTCGACCGTACTAACTATGTAACTATGTAACATAACATGGGGGGGGGGGGGGGGGGGGGTCTCCTGGCTGTTCACACAGGTGTGTCATTGCTGTACATTGACCATGCATTGCTTCTGTGGTATTGCAAAGGCAAAGACAAATGCTTCCAGCCATCCATTGCACTAATGGATTGGTCATCAGCTGGCTGTCTATGTCCCGCATCAATATAGACCAAAGTACAGAGGGTTAGGCTATGCTATTGTGCACCTACCTGATGCATCAGAAGGTGCGAGGCCCTTGCTAAATTCTGTGCACAGACTTTGAGATCTATACTTTAGACTGTATCTAAACCTGCTCCAACATGGACTGACATTCTGGCCTACTTTCAGCCGATGCGACTTGTCTGTCGCTGAACAGTCGCTTTTTATGTATTCAGCACCTATGTATAATGTTGTAAAAATGCTCTAGAAGCTAAAGTCGCAGAAATGTCACACATATTTGGCCTGCAACTTTCTGTGCGACAAATTCAGACAGGAAAAATCAGTATAAATCCTTAGAAAATTATCCCCCAGTGTCTCCATCTGCTGGCGGTATTGAATAAGCATTGCTGCACTGATGGGGTATGCATTAGACGAAAAAAAAGAAGAAAAAGAAGAATAATACGCCCAGAAAAGAGGCGAAAAGGAGAAAAACGTAAAAAAACGTGAAAAAAAAGTAAGAGGAAGAGAAGGGAAAAAAAAGGTGGAAATGGGTTTAAAAGTGATTTCGGCGGAGAAATATATATATATATATATATATATATATATATATATATACGCGCACACACACACATATATATAAACGTATTCTCCGTTGAGATATTGCAGCCGCTGCTGTGTCCAGGCCCAGGAGCCTTAGCACTGTGCTGTGATGTCACTCAATACCACTGACATCACTAGGTGTAAACAACATCTCTCCTTTGCTGTGTATGTGACTATGGAGCTGTTTGGTGATGTCGTCTATTATGGCCTTCATAGAAGCAACAGGAGATTGTTGCATCCATCTAGAACCCTCAGAACTACAGTGCTATGATGTCACTCACTTCCACAGGCCTTGCAGAGTGTAAACAACAACAACCCAGCTTTGTTGTGTATGTAACCATAGGGATTTGTGATGTCACCTAGAACCTTCACAGCAGCGACAGCTTTATGAGGAGCATCAGCACTGCTCTGCCTGAGCAGAACCATCACCGCCATAGGTTGTCAAATAACCCGGATTTAACCCACACAGGTAAGTCCAATGGGGTGCAGGCATGTCCTCTATGCTTACAGCTTCCCGTGGGTGTTGGTTTGATACCGTTTGGGGACAGCCAAGGAGGCATCTGCAGGCAACAAAGGTAGGTGTGTGCTTGTGTGTGTGTTTCCTATGCAGATCCTAAGCCCAGTGTCACATGCAAGTAGGAGGAGTAAGAAGGGTTCCTGGCAAATCCGGGTTATGGATTGCATTTAAAAAGGCCCCGTGGGAGTGCAATGGGCCCCTGTCTTGCTGCTTAGCAATAATGGTATGGGTTTAGGTTCTGCTGTGTGTACTGGTGGTTGACTGCCCCCCAGCCCAGAGTGTGCATGGAAAATTGTCTGGCAGCCTCCCTGACAGCAAGCAGTGATAGTGCCCATGAAGGGGACCTTGTTGGGCCCGCCCCTTTCACGGTTATCGCTTCTCGGCCTTTTGGCTAAGATCAAGTGTAGTATCTGTTCTTATCAGTTTAATATCTGATACGTCCCCTATCTGGGGACCATATATTAAATGGATTTTTGAGAACGGGGGCCGATTTCGAAGCTTGCTTCCGTCGCCCTATGCATTGACCCGATATGGCAGTATCTTCGGGTACAGTGCACCACCCCCTTACAGGGTTAAAAAGAAAGATTCCTACTTTCATTGCTACCTGCTTGCTGGCTAGCCAGCTAGCCAGCCCTGTGGGCCTTGCTGCTGCAGCCAAAAAACAAAAGGTGGTGCTGCTGCTGCTGCTTCTGCTGCTTCTGCTTGTGTCTGGCCGCTGTTGGAGCGTCCAGGCACAGGACTTCTGCTGCTGCTGACTAAATGGCCTCCTTAATTGGATCATTTGAGTAGCCAGCACACCTGTGCAGGTAGGGCATGACATGATAGGCAGCTGCCTTGATAGCGGGTGGGTGCTGAATGTTCCTAATTGACAAAATAAGATTAATGCTTATGAAGAAATATAAAATCTCATCCCTTCCCCAATATCGCGCCACACCCCTACCCCTTAATTCCCTGGTTGAACTTGATGGACATATGTCTTTTTTCGACCGTACTAACTATGTAACTATGTAACATAACATGGGGGGGGGGGGGGGGGGGGGTCTCCTGGCTGTTCACACAGGTGTGTCATTGCTGTACATTGACCATGCATTGCTTCTGTGGTATTGCAAAGGCAAAGACAAATGCTTCCAGCCATCCATTGCACTAATGGATTGGTCATCAGCTGGCTGTCTATGTCCCGCATCAATATAGACCAAAGTACAGAGGGTTAGGCTATGCTATTGTGCACCTACCTGATGCATCAGAAGGTGCGAGGCCCTTGCTAAATTCTGTGCACAGACTTTGAGATCTATACTTTAGACTGTATCTAAACCTGCTCCAACATGGACTGACATTCTGGCCTACTTTCAGCCGATGCGACTTGTCTGTCGCTGAACAGTCGCTTTTTATGTATTCAGCACCTATGTATAATGTTGTAAAAATGCTCTAGAAGCTAAAGTCGCAGAAATGTCACACATATTTGGCCTGCAACTTTCTGTGCGACAAATTCAGACAGGAAAAATCAGTATAAATCCTTAGAAAATTATCCCCCAGTGTCTCCATCTGCTGGCGGTATTGAATAAGCATTGCTGCACTGATGGGGTATGCATTAGACGAAAAAAAAGAAGAAAAAGAAGAATAATACGCCCAGAAAAGAGGCGAAAAGGAGAAAAACGTAAAAAAACGTGAAAAAAAAGTAAGAGGAAGAGAAGGGAAAAAAAGGTGGAAATGGGTTTAAAAGTGATTTCGGCGGAGAAATATATATATATATATATATATATATATATATATATATATATACGCGCACACACACACATATATATAAACGTATTCTCCGTTGAGATATTGCAGCCGCTGCTGTGTCCAGGCCCAGGAGCCTTAGCACTGTGCTGTGATGTCACTCAATACCACTGACATCACTAGGTGTAAACAACATCTCTCCTTTGCTGTGTATGTGACTATGGAGCTGTTTGGTGATGTCGTCTATTATGGCCTTCATAGAAGCAACAGGAGATTGTTGCATCCATCTAGAACCCTCAGAACTACAGTGCTATGATGTCACTCACTTCCACAGGCCTTGCAGAGTGTAAACAACAACAACCCAGCTTTGTTGTGTATGTAACCATAGGGATTTGTGATGTCACCTAGAACCTTCACAGCAGCGACAGCTTTATGAGGAGCATCAGCACTGCTCTGCCTGAGCAGAACCATCACCGCCATAGGTTGTCAAATAACCCGGATTTAACCCACACAGGTAAGTCCAATGGGGTGCAGGCATGTCCTCTATGCTTACAGCTTCCCGTGGGTGTTGGTTTGATACCGTTTGGGGACAGCCAAGGAGGCATCTGCAGGCAACAAAGGTAGGTGTGTGCTTGTGTGTGTGTTTCCTATGCAGATCCTAAGCCCAGTGTCACATGCAAGTAGGAGGAGTAAGAAGGGTTCCTGGCAAATCCGGGTTATGGATTGCATTTAAAAAGGCCCCGTGGGAGTGCAATGGGCCCCTGTCTTGCTGCTTAGCAATAATGGTATGGGTTTAGGTTCTGCTGTGTGTACTGGTGGTTGACTGCCCCCCAGCCCAGAGTGTGCATGGAAAATTGTCTGGCAGCCTCCCTGACAGCAAGCAGTGATAGTGCCCATGAAGGGGACCTTGTTGGGCCCGCCCCTTTCACGGTTATCGCTTCTCGGCCTTTTGGCTAAGATCAAGTGTAGTATCTGTTCTTATCAGTTTAATATCTGATACGTCCCCTATCTGGGGACCATATATTAAATGGATTTTTGAGAACGGGGGCCGATTTCGAAGCTTGCTTCCGTCGCCCTATGCATTGACCCGATATGGCAGTATCTTCGGGTACAGTGCACCACCCCCTTACAGGGTTAAAAAGAAAGATTCCTACTTTCATTGCTACCTGCTTGCTGGCTAGCCAGCTAGCCAGCCCTGTGGGCCTTGCTGCTGCTGCAGCCAAAAAACAAAAGGTGGTGCTGCTGCTGCTGCTTCTGCTGCTTCTGCTTGTGTCTGGCCGCTGTTGGAGCGTCCAGGCACAGGACTTCTGCTGCTGCTGACTAAATGGCCTCCTTAATTGGATCATTTGAGTAGCCAGCACACCTGTGCAGGTAGGGCATGACATGATAGGCAGCTGCCTTGATAGCGGGTGGGTGCTGAATGTTCCTAATTGACAAAATAAGATTAATGCTTATGAAGAAATATAAAATCTCATCCCTTCCCCAATATCGCGCCACACCCCTACCCCTTAATTCCCTGGTTGAACTTGATGGACATATGTCTTTTTTCGACCGTACTAACTATGTAACTATGTAACATAACATGGGGGGGGGGGGGGTCTCCTGGCTGTTCACACAGGTGTGTCATTGCTGTACATTGACCATGCATTGCTTCTGTGGTATTGCAAAGGCAAAGACAAATGCTTCCAGCCATCCATTGCACTAATGGATTGGTCATCAGCTGGCTGTCTATGTCCCGCATCAATATAGACCAAAGTACAGAGGGTTAGGCTATGCTATTGTGCACCTACCTGATGCATCAGAAGGTGCGAGGCCCTTGCTAAATTCTGTGCACAGACTTTGAGATCTATACTTTAGACTGTATCTAAACCTGCTCCAACATGGACTGACATTCTGGCCTACTTTCAGCCGATGCGACTTGTCTGTCGCTGAACAGTCGCTTTTTATGTATTCAGCACCTATGTATAATGTTGTAAAAATGCTCTAGAAGCTAAAGTCGCAGAAATGTCACACATATTTGGCCTGCAACTTTCTGTGCGACAAATTCAGACAGGAAAAATCAGTATAAATCCTTAGAAAATTATCCCCCAGTGTCTCCATCTGCTGGCGGTATTGAATAAGCATTGCTGCACTGATGGGGTATGCATTAGACGAAAAAAAAGAAGAAAAAGAAGAATAATACGCCCAGAAAAGAGGCGAAAAGGAGAAAAACGTAAAAAAACGTGAAAAAAAAGTAAGAGGAAGAGAAGGGAAAAAAAGGTGGAAATGGGTTTAAAAGTGATTTCGGCGGAGAAATATATATATATATATATATATATATATATATATATATATATATATATATATATATACATACGCGCACACACACACATATATATAAACGTATTCTCCGTTGAGATATTGCAGCCGCTGCTGTGTCCAGGCCCAGGAGCCTTAGCACTGTGCTGTGATGTCACTCAATACCACTGACATCACTAGGTGTAAACAACATCTCTCCTTTGCTGTGTATGTGACTATGGAGCTGTTTGGTGATGTCGTCTATTACGGCCTTCATAGAAGCAACAGGAGATTGTTGCATCCATCTAGAACCCTCAGAACTACAGTGCTATGATGTCACTCACTTCCACAGGCCTTGCAGAGTGTAAACAACAACAACCCAGCTTTGTTGTGTATGTAACCATAGGGATTTGTGATGTCACCTAGAACCTTCACAGCAGCGACAGCTTTATGAGGAGCATCAGCACTGCTCTGCCTGAGCAGAACCATCACCGCCATAGGTTGTCAAATAACCCGGATTTAACCCACACAGGTAAGTCCAATGGGGTGCAGGCATGTCCTCTATGCTTACAGCTTCCCGTGGGTGTTGGTTTGATACCGTTTGGGGACAGCCAAGGAGGCATCTGCAGGCAACAAAGGTAGGTGTGTGCTTGTGTGTGTGTTTCCTATGCAGATCCTAAGCCCAGTGTCACATGCAAGTAGGAGGAGTAAGAAGGGTTCCTGGCAAATCCGGGTTATGGATTGCATTTAAAAAGGCCCCGTGGGAGTGCAATGGGCCCCTGTCTTGCTGCTTAGCAATAATGGTATGGGTTTAGGTTCTGCTGTGTGTACTGGTGGTTGACTGCCCCCCAGCCCAGAGTGTGCATGGAAAATTGTCTGGCAGCCTCCCTGACAGCAAGCAGTGATAGTGCCCATGAAGGGGACCTTGTTGGGCCCGCCCCTTTCACGGTTATCGCTTCTCGGCCTTTTGGCTAAGATCAAGTGTAGTATCTGTTCTTATCAGTTTAATATCTGATACGTCCCCTATCTGGGGACCATATATTAAATGGATTTTTGAGAACGGGGGCCGATTTCGAAGCTTGCTTCCGTCGCCCTATGCATTGACCCGATATGGCAGTATCTTCGGGTACAGTGCACCACCCCCTTACAGGGTTAAAAAGAAAGATTCCTACTTTCATTGCTACCTGCTTGCTGGCTAGCCAGCTAGCCAGCCCTGTGGGCCTTGCTGCTGCAGCCAAAAAACAAAAGGTGGTGCTGCTGCTGCTGCTTCTGCTGCTTCTGCTTGTGTCTGGCCGCTGTTGGAGCGTCCAGGCACAGGACTTCTGCTGCTGCTGACTAAATGGCCTCCTTAATTGGATCATTTGAGTAGCCAGCACACCTGTGCAGGTAGGGCATGACATGATAGGCAGCTGCCTTGATAGCGGGTGGGTGCTGAATGTTCCTAATTGACAAAATAAGATTAATGCTTATGAAGAAATATAAAATCTCATCCCTTCCCCAATATCGCGCCACACCCCTACCCCTTAATTCCCTGGTTGAACTTGATGGACATATGTCTTTTTTCGACCGTACTAACTATGTAACTATGTAACATAACATGGGGGGGGGGGGGGGGGGGTCTCCTGGCTGTTCACACAGGTGTGTCATTGCTGTACATTGACCATGCATTGCTTCTGTGGTATTGCAAAGGCAAAGACAAATGCTTCCAGCCATCCATTGCACTAATGGATTGGTCATCAGCTGGCTGTCTATGTCCCGCATCAATATAGACCAAAGTACAGAGGGTTAGGCTATGCTATTGTGCACCTACCTGATGCATCAGAAGGTGCGAGGCCCTTGCTAAATTCTGTGCACAGACTTTGAGATCTATACTTTAGACTGTATCTAAACCTGCTCCAACATGGACTGACATTCTGGCCTACTTTCAGCCGATGCGACTTGTCTGTCGCTGAACAGTCGCTTTTTATGTATTCAGCACCTATGTATAATGTTGTAAAAATGCTCTAGAAGCTAAAGTCGCAGAAATGTCACACATATTTGGCCTGCAACTTTCTGTGCGACAAATTCAGACAGGAAAAATCAGTATAAATCCTTAGAAAATTATCCCCCAGTGTCTCCATCTGCTGGCGGTATTGAATAAGCATTGCTGCACTGATGGGGTATGCATTAGACGAAAAAAAAGAAGAAAAAGAAGAATAATACGCCCAGAAAAGAGGCGAAAAGGAGAAAAACGTAAAAAAACGTGAAAAAAAAGTAAGAGGAAGAGAAGGGAAAAAAAGGTGGAAATGGGTTTAAAAGTGATTTCGGCGGAGAAATATATATATATATATATATATATATATATATATATATATATATATATATATACGCGCACACACACACATATATATAAACGTATTCTCCGTTGAGATATTGCAGCCGCTGCTGTGTCCAGGCCCAGGAGCCTTAGCACTGTGCTGTGATGTCACTCAATACCACTGACATCACTAGGTGTAAACAACATCTCTCCTTTGCTGTGTATGTGACTATGGAGCTGTTTGGTGATGTCGTCTATTATGGCCTTCATAGAAGCAACAGGAGATTGTTGCATCCATCTAGAACCCTCAGAACTACAGTGCTATGATGTCACTCACTTCCACAGGCCTTGCAGAGTGTAAACAACAACAACCCAGCTTTGTTGTGTATGTAACCATAGGGATTTGTGATGTCACCTAGAACCTTCACAGCAGCGACAGCTTTATGAGGAGCATCAGCACTGCTCTGCCTTAGCAGAACCATCACCGCCATAGGTTGTCAAATAACCCGGATTTAACCCACACAGGTAAGTCCAATGGGGTGCAGGCATGTCCTCTATGCTTACAGCTTCCCGTGGGTGTTGGTTTGATACCGTTTGGGGACAGCCAAGGAGGCATCTGCAGGCAACAAAGGTAGGTGTGTGCTTGTGTGTGTGTTTCCTATGCAGATCCTAAGCCCAGTGTCACATGCAAGTAGGAGGAGTAAGAAGGGTTCCTGGCAAATCCGGGTTATGGATTGCATTTAAAAAGGCCCCGTGGGAGTGCAATGGGCCCCTGTCTTGCTGCTTAGCAATAATGGTATGGGTTTAGGTTCTGCTGTGTGTACTGGTGGTTGACTGCCCCCCAGCCCAGAGTGTGCATGGAAAATTGTCTGGCAGCCTCCCTGACAGCAAGCAGTGATAGTGCCCATGAAGGGGACCTTGTTGGGCCCGCCCCTTTCACGGTTATCGCTTCTCGGCCTTTTGGCTAAGATCAAGTGTAGTATCTGTTCTTATCAGTTTAATATCTGATACGTCCCCTATCTGGGGACCATATATTAAATGGATTTTTGAGAACGGGGGCCGATTTCGAAGCTTGCTTCCGTCGCCCTATGCATTGACCCGATATGGCAGTATCTTCGGGTACAGTGCACCACCCCCTTACAGGGTTAAAAAGAAAGATTCCTACTTTCATTGCTACCTGCTTGCTGGCTAGCCAGCTAGCCAGCCCTGTGGGCCTTGCTGCTGCAGCCAAAAAACAAAAGGTGGTGCTGCTGCTGCTGCTTCTGCTGCTTCTGCTTGTGTCTGGCCGCTGTTGGAGCGTCCAGGCACAGGACTTCTGCTGCTGCTGACTAAATGGCCTCCTTAATTGGATCATTTGAGTAGCCAGCACACCTGTGCAGGTAGGGCATGACATGATAGGCAGCTGCCTTGATAGCGGGTGGGTGCTGAATGTTCCTAATTGACAAAATAAGATTAATGCTTATGAAGAAATATAAAATCTCATCCCTTCCCCAATATCGCGCCACACCCCTACCCCTTAATTCCCTGGTTGAACTTGATGGACATATGTCTTTTTTCGACCGTACTAACTATGTAACTATGTAACATAACATGGGGGGGGGGGGGGGTGTCTCCTGGCTGTTCACACAGGTGTGTCATTGCTGTACATTGACCATGCATTGCTTCTGTGGTATTGCAAAGGCAAAGACAAATGCTTCCAGCCATCCATTGCACTAATGGATTGGTCATCAGCTGGCTGTCTATGTCCCGCATCAATATAGACCAAAGTACAGAGGGTTAGGCTATGCTATTGTGCACCTACCTGATGCATCAGAAGGTGCGAGGCCCTTGCTAAATTCTGTGCACAGACTTTGAGATCTATACTTTAGACTGTATCTAAACCTGCTCCAACATGGACTGACATTCTGGCCTACTTTCAGCCGATGCGACTTGTCTGTCGCTGAACAGTCGCTTTTTATGTATTCAGCACCTATGTATAATGTTGTAAAAATGCTCTAGAAGCTAAAGTCGCAGAAATGTCACACATATTTGGCCTGCAACTTTCTGTGCGACAAATTCAGACAGGAAAAATCAGTATAAATCCTTAGAAAATTATCCCCCAGTGTCTCCATCTGCTGGCGGTATTGAATAAGCATTGCTGCACTGATGGGGTATGCATTAGACGAAAAAAAAGAAGAAAAAGAAGAATAATACGCCCAGAAAAGAGGCGAAAAGGAGAAAAACGTAAAAAAACGTGAAAAAAAAGTAAGAGGAAGAGAAGGGAAAAAAAGGTGGAAATGGGTTTAAAAGTGATTTCGGCGGAGAAATATATATATATATATATATATATATATATATATATATATATATACGCGCACACACACACATATATATAAACGTATTCTCCGTTGAGATATTGCAGCCGCTGCTGTGTCCAGGCCCAGGAGCCTTAGCACTGTGCTGTGATGTCACTCAATACCACTGACATCACTAGGTGTAAACAACATCTCTCCTTTGCTGTGTATGTGACTATGGAGCTGTTTGGTGATGTCGTCTATTATGGCCTTCATAGAAGCAACAGGAGATTGTTGCATCCATCTAGAACCCTCAGAACTACAGTGCTATGATGTCACTCACTTCCACAGGCCTTGCAGAGTGTAAACAACAACAACCCAGCTTTGTTGTGTATGTAACCATAGGGATTTGTGATGTCACCTAGAACCTTCACAGCAGCGACAGCTTTATGAGGAGCATCAGCACTGCTCTGCCTGAGCAGAACCATCACCGCCATAGGTTGTCAAATAACCCGGATTTAACCCACACAGGTAAGTCCAATGGGGTGCAGGCATGTCCTCTATGCTTACAGCTTCCCGTGGGTGTTGGTTTGATACAGTTTGGGGACAGCCAAGGAGGCATCTGCAGGCAACAAAGGTAGGTGTGTGCTTGTGTGTGTGTTTCCTATGCAGATCCTAAGCCCAGTGTCACATGCAAGTAGGAGGAGTAAGAAGGGTTCCTGGCAAATCCGGGTTATGGATTGCATTTAAAAAGGCCCCGTGGGAGTGCAATGGGCCCCTGTCTTGCTGCTTAGCAATAATGGTATGGGTTTAGGTTCTGCTGTGTGTACTGGTGGTTGACTGCCCCCCAGCCCAGAGTGTGCATGGAAAATTGTCTGGCAGCCTCCCTGACAGCAAGCAGTGATAGTGCCCATGAAGGGGACCTTGTTGGGCCCGCCCCTTTCACGGTTATCGCTTCTCGGCCTTTTGGCTAAGATCAAGTGTAGTATCTGTTCTTATCAGTTTAATATCTGATACGTCCCCTATCTGGGGACCATATATTAAATGGATTTTTGAGAACGGGGGCCGATTTCGAAGCTTGCTTCCGTCGCCCTATGCATTGACCCGATATGGCAGTATCTTCGGGTACAGTGCACCACCCCCTTACAGGGTTAAAAAGAAAGATTCCTACTTTCATTGCTACCTGCTTGCTGGCTAGCCAGCTAGCCAGCCCTGTGGGCCTTGCTGCTGCAGCCAAAAAACAAAAGGTGGTGCTGCTGCTGCTGCTTCTGCTGCTTCTGCTTGTGTCTGGCCGCTGTTGGAGCGTCCAGGCACAGGACTTCTGCTGCTGCTGACTAAATGGCCTCCTTAATTGGATCATTTGAGTAGCCAGCACACCTGTGCAGGTAGGGCATGACATGATAGGCAGCTGCCTTGATAGCGGGTGGGTGCTGAATGTTCCTAATTGACAAAATAAGATTAATGCTTATGAAGAAATATAAAATCTCATCCCTTCCCCAATATCGCGCCACACCCCTACCCCTTAATTCCCTGGTTGAACTTGATGGACATATGTCTTTTTTCGACCGTACTAACTATGTAACTATGTAACATAACATGGGGGGGGGGTCTCCTGGCTGTTCACACAGGTGTGTCATTGCTGTACATTGACCATGCATTGCTTCTGTGGTATTGCAAAGGCAAAGACAAATGCTTCCAGCCATCCATTGCACTAATGGATTGGTCATCAGCTGGCTGTCTATGTCCCGCATCAATATAGACCAAAGTACAGAGGGTTAGGCTATGCTATAGTGCACCTACCTGATGCATCAGAAGGTGCGAGGCCCTTGCTAAATTCTGTGCACAGACTTTGAGATCTATACTTTAGACTGTATCTAAACCTGCTCCAACATGGACTGACATTCTGGCCTACTTTCAGCCGATGCGACTTGTCTGTCGCTGAACAGTCGCTTTTTATGTATTCAGCACCTATGTATAATGTTGTAAAAATGCTCTAGAAGCTAAAGTCGCAGAAATGTCACACATATTTGGCCTGCAACTTTCTGTGCGACAAATTCAGACAGGAAAAATCAGTATAAATCCTTAGAAAATTATCCCCCAGTGTCTCCATCTGCTGGCGGTATTGAATAAGCATTGCTGCACTGATGGGGTATGCATTAGACGAAAAAAAAGAAAAAAAAGAAGAATAATACGCCCAGAAAAGAGGCGAAAAGGAGAAAAACGTAAAAAAACGTGAAAAAAAAGTAAGAGGAAGAGAAGGGAAAAAAAGGTGGAAATGGGTTTAAAAGTGATTTCGGCGGAGAAATATATATATATATATATATATATATATATATATATATATATATACGCGCACACACACACATATATATAAACGTATTCTCCGTTGAGATATTGCAGCCGCTGCTGTGTCCAGGCCCAGGAGCCTTAGCACTGTGCTGTGATGTCACTCAATACCACTGACATCACTAGGTGTAAACAACATCTCTCCTTTGCTGTGTATGTGACTATGGAGCTGTTTGGTGATGTCGTCTATTATGGCCTTCATAGAAGCAACAGGAGATTGTTGCATCCATCTAGAACCCTCAGAACTACAGTGCTATGATGTCACTCACTTCCACAGGCCTTGCAGAGTGTAAACAACAACAACCCAGCTTTGTTGTGTATGTAACCATAGGGATTTGTGATGTCACCTAGAACCTTCACAGCAGCGACAGCTTTATGAGGAGCATCAGCACTGCTCTGCCTGAGCAGAACCATCACCGCCATAGGTTGTCAAATAACCCGGATTTAACCCACACAGGTAAGTCCAATGGGGTGCAGGCATGTCCTCTATGCTTACAGCTTCCCGTGGGTGTTGGTTTGATACCGTTTGGGGACAGCCAAGGAGGCATCTGCAGGCAACAAAGGTAGGTGTGTGCTTGTGTGTGTGTTTCCTATGCAGATCCTAAGCCCAGTGTCACATGCAAGTAGGAGGAGTAAGAAGGGTTCCTGGCAAATCCGGGTTATGGATTGCATTTAAAAAGGCCCCGTGGGAGTGCAATGGGCCCCTGTCTTGCTGCTTAGCAATAATGGTATGGGTTTAGGTTCTGCTGTGTGTACTGGTGGTTGACTGCCCCCCAGCCCAGAGTGTGCATGGAAAATTGTCTGGCAGCCTCCCTGACAGCAAGCAGTGATAGTGCCCATGAAGGGGACCTTGTTGGGCCCGCCCCTTTCACGGTTATCGCTTCTCGGCCTTTTGGCTAAGATCAAGTGTAGTATCTGTTCTTATCAGTTTAATATCTGATACGTCCCCTATCTGGGGACCATATATTAAATGGATTTTTGAGAACGGGGGCCGATTTCGAAGCTTGCTTCCGTCGCCCTATGCATTGACCCGATATGGCAGTATCTTCGGGTACAGTGCACCACCCCCTTACAGGGTTAAAAAGAAAGATTCCTACTTTCATTGCTACCTGCTTGCTGGCTAGCCAGCTAGCCAGCCCTGTGGGCCTTGCTGCTGCAGCCAAAAAACAAAAGGTGGTGCTGCTGCTGCTGCTTCTGCTGCTTCTGCTTGTGTCTGGCCGCTGTTGGAGCGTCCAGGCACAGGACTTCTGCTGCTGCTGACTAAATGGCCTCCTTAATTGGATCATTTGAGTAGCCAGCACACCTGTGCAGGTAGGGCATGACATGATAGGCAGCTGCCTTGATAGCGGGTGGGTGCTGAATGTTCCTAATTGACAAAATAAGATTAATGCTTATGAAGAAATATAAAATCTCATCCCTTCCCCAATATCGCGCCACACCCCTACCCCTTAATTCCCTGGTTGAACTTGATGGACATATGTCTTTTTTCGACCGTACTAACTATGTAACTATGTAACATAACATGGGGGGGGGGGGGGGGGGGTCTCCTGGCTGTTCACACAGGTGTGTCATTGCTGTACATTGACCATGCATTGCTTCTGTGGTATTGCAAAGGCAAAGACAAATGCTTCCAGCCATCCATTGCACTAATGGATTGGTCATCAGCTGGCTGTCTATGTCCCGCATCAATATAGACCAAAGTACAGAGGGTTAGGCTATGCTATTGTGCACCTACCTGATGCATCAGAAGGTGCGAGGCCCTTGCTAAATTCTGTGCACAGACTTTGAGATCTATACTTTAGACTGTATCTAAACCTGCTCCAACATGGACTGACATTCTGGCCTACTTTCAGCCGATGCGACTTGTCTGTCGCTGAACAGTCGCTTTTTATGTATTCAGCACCTATGTATAATGTTGTAAAAATGCTCTAGAAGCTAAAGTCGCAGAAATGTCACACATATTTGGCCTGCAACTTTCTGTGCGACAAATTCAGACAGGAAAAATCAGTATAAATCCTTAGAAAATTATCCCCCAGTGTCTCCATCTGCTGGCGGTATTGAATAAGCATTGCTGCACTGATGGGGTATGCATTAGACGAAAAAAAAG